>NW_024885173.1:0-58942 GCF_019232065.1 Centrocercus urophasianus | reverse complement strand
TTGTTTTTTTTTTTTTTTTTTTTTTTTTTTTTTTTTTTTTTTTAATGGACAGGCACTGGTAAGGATGGATCTGCATGGATCTGCAGTCCATGCTGCAGAACTTCAAGTTACATTAACACCGGCATCACAAAAGAGAATTACACTGTAAACAGGAAATTTTCCTTTCACCTTCTCAGTAAGGGACATGTAGCAAATCTCATTGAATCACACAGCAACAATGATATCTCCTGTCAAAATCCTCAGTGTCTGCAGATATGAGGGTAGAATTCAGCTATTTCATAGATTAAGTAAACATCAGAATCAACAGCTCTCTTAGAATCTATCACATTATATCTGCCAGGACAACAAATGGTATTGGTGACAATACATATATGTATGAAAGTTGTCTTTCATATTCAACACACCTTAGTATTACAAAGTGATAACTCTGAAGTAAGCGGAGGGGCCTACACTGTGCTGTCTAACTCCTGCAGCCTGGTGCCTTGAGTGACTAATAGGTACTGCCTTTTTTAGGCAAAGGATGTGAAAGCTGGGTACAGTCTTGTCACTGTTTCCACTTTACCTATAGCAATTTATCAATACCAGAGACATATAAAAATTTGGTGATGAGCCCTATGCCTTAGAAAACAGTTCAATTTTTTCCAACTTTCTTCTCAGAAACAGCTCATGCCTGAACAAAGATAAGAAGTGGTGTGTGCAGCTAGTAAGCCTGAAGAATCCACATGGACTTTTTCACTTAGAAATTTCTGAGAGGATGTGTTTTCTTCTTTTGAAGGCTTATGTAGACACACATATCCAAACATAAGTGTATGTTTTATAGTGTCACGTACCAAAACCTCCAGGTAATATCTTGAAATTCATGTAATCTCTGAAGTATAGAGACCTGTGATTGCTATGTTATTTTCCAATAAATGGTGTTGAACTGTAACTGTACCCACTTCTCTTATTCTAGAAAAAATGTTATCCTAGGGGAAAAAAAAAATCCTTCTGCGTTGGCTTGTTAAGATCACTTGGCTAGTAAAGAATAAAGAAGTGCTAGTTCAAACTTAAAATTACAGTAATATGCTATCAGGTATTAATGAAACAAATATAACTTTCTTGCTGTATTCCTCTATCTGTGCACCATTTGTTAAATATTCTGTTTGTGATACATTTTTATGGCTTACATATCAGGCAGATCAGCAGCCATTCACTCACTCCCCTTAGGGGGGATGAGGGAGAGAATTGGAAATAAAAAACTCGTGAATTGAGACAAAAACTATATGCTACTATAGAAAAGGAAACTTTAGAACCTTCTCCACGATGTCACATGATATGGAATAATATCTTGCCTAATTCAAGCCAGCTGTTCTGGCTCCACCCTGCTACACCATCACAGTGGGCCCAAGCAGCCAAGCAGCCCTCTCAACCCAGCTCCCAGAACACTCCCATTCCTCAGCAACAACATAATCATTATTATGCTATTAACCCTGTCTCACCTGAAACCAGGAGAATATCCACCCCTTATTCTATACTGTTTTCTTCCTGCTTGGGACATAGGATCATAGGATCACGGAATCACCAAGATTGGAAAAGACCACTAAGATCATGTAGTCCAACCATCCGCCTGCCACCAATGTTTCCTGACTAAGTCACATACATAAGTACCACACCTAAAAATTTCATTAACTGTTCCAGGGATGGTGACTCAACTCCCTTCCTAGGCAGCCCATAACATACATCAGGTAGTTGTAGAGCTTCCCCGAGTCTCTTTTTCTCCAGGCTAGACAATCCCAGTTCCCTCAGCTACTCCTCATAAGATTTGTGCTCCAGACTCCTCACCAGCTGGATTTAACTTCATTCATGTTCATACTGTGGGACCAACTCCCCAGTCAGTTCTTTACCCAGTAAAGATTATACCTGTCCAAATCAAAACCTGTGAATTTCCCTAGGAGAATACCATGGGAGAGAGTGTCAAAGGCTTTACTGAAGTCTAGGAAGACTATGTAGACAATGTTTCCCTTATCTACCTGGTAAATCACTTGATCATCAAAGGAGATCAGGTTGGTCAATCAGGACCTGCTTTTCACAAACCTATCTTCTCTTGGCCAGAACCCCTGGTTATCCCACATATACTGTGTGATCTCACTCAAGATGATTTGTTTCATAACTTTCCCTGGCACTGAGGTCAATCTGACAGGCCTGTATTTCCCATGACCTTTCTTACCCCCCTTCTCATAGGTGGAAGTCACACTGACAAGCCTCCAATCCTCTGGTGCTCCTCTGGTTTCAAGGAGCATTAGTAGATGGTGGAAGCCAGTTTAGTAGTCACCTCCGTCATCTCCCTCAGCACCTTCAGATGGATCTTGTCTTGTTCCCTGGATTTGTGACAGTCCAAGTGGAGTAGTAGGTCTCCATCTATTTTCATCTGAACTGTAGGGGATTGATTCTGCTCCCCATCCCAGACTTTCAGGCTGTGGGGTAGATAGTATCATTTTCCATAGCGTACTACAGACGTCTTTCATCCTTCAAAGATAAAATTTTAAAAATTCATCTGCAGTGTGAACTTCCATAATTTATGTGAAACTTTTAGGAATGTAATGCTAGATCTAAAGCTGGATGATTAGATACTTGAAATAAAACCCTGTCTTTCACATAGTGAAATGATCATGTAAAGTTTTCTTTCTGTCATTAATCCCTGTGAGAATCCTTCTTTGTTTTTTGGCTCAAAGCTTGCTTCCTGAGGTATTTCTTGTGATAAGACTCTGAGTGATTTGTTGAGGAGGCAACTAATGGGTGCTAACTGTGTGACAATCGATATTGCTTTGGGAACATTTGAAAGCCCCTTCCTCCAGAGCTGCTTGCTCTGTAGAAGAGAGAAAGAGAGTGCTCAGGAGTGTTCACTGGCGGAAGATCTGGCATGTGACTAAACAGCTCCAGCTAGGTGTGGGAAAACTGGGGAACAATACCATCGTGTTCTGTGAGAAACAGGATGTAGATGGGCATCCCTGCTCCCTATTATCTGCTGGCAAGGCCCGGAAGATGGGAACAAAGGATCCCAGAGTCAGAAGTTGCCACTCAAAGGAGAGCTGACTCAACCGTTTTGGATTTGAGCTGTCACTCCAAAGACAGCTGACTTGACCACTCTGAAACTATTGAAAAGGGGCCATCATCACCATGGTCGTTGTAGTCCTTCATCGTCATCGTCAGTAGAACAACTCTGCCTGACGACCCACCACTACTGAGGATCAAAGACTACGAACCTTGCTGGATCCATGGTGGTGACTATCTCCCTCTTGCTGCCTATAAAGACTCCTTGCTTCTTCTCTTCTATCTTTTCTATCGCCCTCCTTCCCTTCCCCAGTACCCTAGTCATAATAGTGTCCGTCCTCCTCTTCCCCATTTCCCTGATTAAGATTTGTAATAAACTGGTCGGACCGACATTTGAACCATTGCTTCTTAATCTCACACCGGGTATATAGATAATAAAAGAACCTCCTCTCCCTCCTATAAATTGGAGCAAGACAATCCCTGAAATTGATAGTTGTGCATAGGAGGCCAAAATCTAGCTTCAAATTTATATGCTAGAAAATACCTAGCACCTAAAATTGTTGGTGACTTTTTGAGTGCATCATTTGACCTTGGGATAGCTATCTCAGTATCTTTATTCCTACGTACTAATAGTCTTCATACTAGTCAAATTTTCCAGAATAATGAAATAGGTGCTTTTGATGACTACCACAAATACTCATCAGCTACAACTTAATTAGTTGGAGAAGCTGATCACTTACACATGTATAGTTACTCTTAGGAGGATCTATTTACACATACCTAAGTGACGATTTTCTCTTGACTTTGAAACCCAGTCAATAATATAGACTGACAAAGAAAAGGGAGTATTGGCTTATTGAAAATTACTGTCTAGCTCCATTTTGTTCATTTATACCATAACTGAGTCAGTGAAATATATCAGCAAAGCAGAACGGATTTTATAGAACTTCTTGAGGAGTTCATTAGAAGAGCTTAAAACCTAGAAGTTATCTACTTACTTCATTGTTAGCATTTAATATTTCTGCGTCATAACATGAAAAAATGAATTGCTATGACATTTAAACAATTGGTTTACTATGTATCCTGTTTCATTAGTAATGACTAAAATAGAAGCTGAGAAATTTGCAGTGTGAATTGAAGTTAAAATTGCTGGAGTGTCCATACTGCCTTATTCTATTAAACTAAGTATGATAATGAAATTCCCATTGATTTCAGTAAGAGTACAGCCTGATAATATGCTTTACATACTCTTATCTTCATTGTAACTTAAGCCTTTAAAAGTAGTAAGCAAACAATAAATGCTATGACAGAAAACCAACTGCAAACTTTTCTGAAGAATGAGAAAGATTTCAAAAGAATTATCCATATTTGGGTGCCAGAATGGGAAAAAGCAAAATTAGAATAAACATGACTTTACAGAGAAGAAAATTGTGGGGCAAATTGTTTAAAACCTACAATTTTCAAAGAACAGTTTTTATGTTAGAGATTAAGAAATGTAGCATTGATGAACAGCTACCATAAAATACTGGAACCTTAGAATCATAGGTGTAGAATGGCTTGGGTTGAAAGAGACATTAAAGACTGTCTATTCCCAACATCTTTGTTGTGGTCACTCACTAGATCAGGCTGCCCAGGGTCCCATTAAACCTGTCCTTGAACATCTCCAAGGATGGGATTTTAAGATATTATTCTGTTTCATCAT
The DNA here is from genome assembly GCF_019232065.1 of Centrocercus urophasianus. Lineage (NCBI taxonomy): Eukaryota > Metazoa > Chordata > Aves > Galliformes > Phasianidae > Centrocercus > Centrocercus urophasianus. The sequence goes on along the minus strand of NW_024885173.1, from coordinate 54,210 downwards.
TGTCTAAAAGCTTGCTGGGGATACAGATGAACAAGCCCAAGCAAGTCCTGGGCAAGGGTTGAGAAATACTTTGTCTGGAGAACACTGATGGACAAGTCCTGGGCAAGGATTGCTATATCCTTTGTCTGAGGAACACACGGACAAGGTCAGGAGCAACAAGAGAGAGATAAGCCGCAGCTTAGTGGCCGTGAAGCAGTCTTTTGTGTGGGCTCATCTCGAGGAAGATGGCCATCTCAGAAGGTGCTGCACATGACTCTTACCCAAGCAACCAGCAATGCCACGATGGCAGAAGAAGAAGGATAAAAAGGGGACTTACAGTCATGAGGTTTAGACTTTCTGGCAGCAGATTCCTCATGAAGAAGAAGAGGCTTCTGCCATGAGAAGCCTCACAACCTGTCTTTTCCTCCTGGACTTGCTCTGCACTCTACCTTGATGCTGAAGAAGAATAGAGCTGTCTGCCATCAGATTCCTCACACGGAATTCCTGCATGCTGACTCTCCTGGGCCTGCTAACTGACTCCTGCTGCTTCCTCCCAGATTGGCTCTGCAACTTCTTCTTGCTACTTGTTTTCTGCCCAAGGCCTCCCCACTGCTTTTGTCTTGGACCTTCAAAACGTCGTGCAACAGGACCACTGCTGGATCCTGGTGGTGACTATCCCCACTTTATGCGATTCTTGCTTCTTTTCCATCTTTTCTATCACCCTCCTTCCCTTCCCTGTCTCCTTGATTAGGATTTATAATAAACTTGTTGGACCAACATTTGAACCGTTGTTTCTTAATCTCATGCCAGGTATACAGATATTAAAAGAACCTCGTCTCCATCCTATAAATTGGAGAGACACAGCAACGTCTACAACTCTGTGCAATCTGTTCCTGTGGCTCAGCACATTTTGATTTAAATATTTCCTCCCAACAGCTAATCTAAAATTCCTCTCTTTTATTTTAATCCATTCTCCTTTGTCCTATCACTACCTATGTAAAATGTTAGTCTCTCTCCTGTTTTTAAACTCACTTTAAGTACTCAAAGCCGCAATGACATTTCCTCAGGTCTTTCTCTTCTACAGGCTGAACAAGTTGAAGTTAGCTCACTCGGGATAATCACACCTGTTGCTTTGCTGACCAGCCTACTTTTGTGCAACTCAGATTACAGTCAGCCTTCTGGACTACAAGTGAAATCACTGGCTTATATCAGGCATCTACATGTTTTCTGTTATCACGTAATCTCAAACCTGCTCTGCTGTCATAGCAGTAGGAAATTCAGTACCTCAGTCCTCATCTTTATTCAGGGAAATTATTCAGGGAAATGAGATATGAGGGAAGACTAATTACCACTGATAACTGAGGCAAAGACCTTGCTGAATATCCCCCCCCCATTTATCATTACAAGTTCTCCCTTTTCATTTATCAGAGGGGGTATGCTCTCTATGGATTTTTTTTCTGACTTGTCCCTGTTCTCAGTTGTATAATCCTTGTTCTCTTCTCAGTCCTCACCTCTCTGTTTCCCCTGCTTGTATAATTCCTTCTTATACCTCATTTTGATCAGCATTTACTTTCTCAGCCACATCAATTTTTCTGACTCCTCTGCTTGATTTCTTACTCTTGGACCTGGAGAGCACTTGCACTTTAAGTGTATCCTTAAAGATCTAAAAGATCTGCTCAGTTCCTTTCTCCCTAAGGACAATTTCTCAGGGTATCTCTCCCGCCGTGTTTTTAATAGCTGGAATTTCACTCTTCTGAGCTTCAGGATCTTGACATTGCACTTTGCAAGATCTATATTCCTCAAGATCACTAACTCATTCAGGGCATGATTGCTGTTGTCCAAAATGACTCCAATCTTCATAGAATCACAGAATCACAGAATCATAGAATCACAGAATCATAGAATCATAGAATCATAGAGCAGCCTGAGTTGAAAAGGACCTCAAAGATCATTTAGTTTCAAACCCCCTGCCATGAGCAGGGTTGCCGACTGCTAGACCAGGCTGCCCAGAGTCACATCCAGCCTGGTCTTGAATGCCTCCAGGAGTGGGGCATCCACTACCTCTCTGGGCAACATGTCCCAGTGTGTCACCACTGTCAGAGTGAAAAACTTCCTCCTAGTGTCTAACCTAAATCTCCCCTGTCTCAGTTTGAAACTATCCCCTCTTGTCCTATCATTATTAACCCATGTAAACAGTCATAACTCCTCCTGCTTATGCACTCCGTTCAAGTGCTGGAAGGCCACAGTGTGGTCTCCCAAAGTCTTCTGTTCTCGAAGCTAAGCAAGCCCAGTTCCCTCAACCTTTCTTCACAGGAGAAGTGCTCCAGCCCTCTGGTCACCTTAGTGTCCCTCCTCTGGACTCATTCCATGAGCCATGCATCTTTCTTGGGCTGGGGTCCCTGGACACTGTAGTCCAGATGGGGCCTTGCAAGAGCTGAGTAGAGGAGGACAATCACCTCTCTCTCCCTGATGGCCACTCATCTTCTAATGCAGCCCAGAACATAGTTGGCCTGCCAGGTTGCAAGTGACACTGCTGGCTCATGTCCAGCTTCTAGTCTACCAGGACCCCCAAGTCCTTCTCCACAGTACTGCTCTCAAGGAGTTCTTCCCCTAGTCAGTATAAATACCTTGGATTGCCCGGCCCAAGTGCAACACCTTACTCTCGGCCTTGTTGAACTATGGGCCCACTTCTCCATCCTGTCTAGGTCTCTCTGGATGGCTTCCCTTCTCTCCAATGTATTGATCGCACCACTCAGCTTGGTGTTGTCTGCAAAGTTGCTGAGGGTGCATTCAATTCCATCATCTATGATGTCATTGATAAAAATGTTGAAGAGTGCCAGTCCCAAGACCAGCCCTTGGAAGACACTATTTTTGAACAGCCTCCATCCTGACATACAACCACTGATCACAGCCCTTTGGCTGTGATCAGCCAACCTGTTCTTAATCTGTAGGATAGTCCATCTTCCAAATCCATACCTCTTCAATTTAGAGAGAAGGATGTGGTGAGGGACCATGTTAAATGCTTTGCAAAATTCCGGGTAGATGACATCCGTTGCACTCTCCACTGATGCTGTCACTCAATCATAGAAGGCCACCAGATTGGTCAGGCATGATCTGCCCTTGGTGAAGCGATGCTGGATGTCTCAGATCACCTATTCATCTCGTATGTGCCTTAACAGGGTGACCAGGAGGATTGGCTCCTTGCTCTTCCTCTCACATAGTTTTGGAGACAGCATCCTTATTCAACTGAAGTTGCATGAATCCTGTTACTTATAGTAAAGTATCACCTGAATTTGAAAATAATGAGAATATTTGAAATTGACTTTCTAAACTGTGTTTTTCATTGCTTCAAGTTCATATTTTCATAGCAGCTTTCCACTGTTTCTTTGTTATTGCAGGATTTGGTTGGTTGGTTGGATTGTTTGACAAACGGTTGGAATAAAGAATGTTTCAAAATCTATTATCTTCTACAGTTACTCTACTGCTCTTTATTTCCTTTTTCTTTCCATATCACTATCTTGCTCTCCAGGGATCAGTATAGCATAATGTAATAGCAGATGCTAAAGGGCTAAAATCTCTTTATATTCACTCACGTGACAGTGAAGAAAAAAAACTAATAAGCAAATAAATAAACAAACAAACAAAAAAACAAAATAAAACAAAACAGAAAAAAAAAACAAAACAACAATTAAAGAGTTGTTAGAGATCTGGGAAACAAAGAAATCCTGCTTTAATAATTTGCACCAATTAACTCGTTACTTGCTTTAAGCCATTAACAAGTTTAGAAATTCTAACTTCATAGATATGAGATTTTTTGCTAAATCTAATTGGAGATATTCCTGGTTTACATAAACATACATTCCTCCAGCTAGCTCTTTATAGGAATCAAAAAAAAACAGACATGAATCTAAATGGGTTTTGCTTTACTGATCATTTACTGACATATGTTATTATGAAATGCGAATTTCCACTCAGATTTAAGAATGGAAATGACACTTTCATTATACATAAATGCGCGCACTGCCTGCACTCACATTTCAATGCTGCAATGTTTTCTATTGCTCTAATGCTTCATTTTGTAGGCATTAATAACCATCTCTCACAACATTCCCAGTGGCAGGTAATATAAGTATTAATATCCCTACTGTTGAAGGAGGAATGTCACAGTCTTTTATTAAAACATGTCTGATAATGTAGCATTTTGTGAGAGGTGAAAGTGAAATTGAATATTTTATGGCAGCAATCATTTTAAATATATTTTTTTGTAAACATAAAAATCCACTGCAAGAATTCTTACTTTGAGATGTTGTTTCATCCAAAAAGCAATCTAGAAAGTCAGAGTTTTCTTAGTTATCTGAAAGTATGATTCTTTGTTGAAGAATGACAGGGTTTTTTTTCTGCTAACATAATAAATTCATTTACAAATCTCAGAATTATTTTTGTGTACTTGCTGAACTTAAATGTCCTCATTAGCAATTACACTTTAGAATGAACCAAAGCCAATTACAAAAAATACTACGATTGAATGAGAACACCAGAATTCTGACATTTAGTCCTAATGTTTTCTCTTTATTATTGCCTTTTTGTTTTGCAAATATACCCAGACTCTTTTAACTGCTGTCCTTAATCTCTGCACAGTTCTGTTTGAAAATTATTTTCACCGTGCATTGAAATTCTTAAATTAAGAGTATCTATTGTCCAGGACAAAATTACTCATAACAAAATACCTCATATTTGAATTGCTAGACTCAGTCAATAGACTGCCTGCTTTCAAATACAAACACACGTTTTAACCAGAAACCTCATGGGCTAACTTTTGTCAATATTTTTTTTTTTCTGCTAAATAAGGAGAATAGACTTTTAAAGCATCCTGGTAATGGAAGTTATTCCAAAGGAAATAAATAAAATTAAAAAATAAAATTATTCCTTCTTGGAAGAAATAACATAAGCAGAAACATGAGATTTCTTTTTTTTTCTCTCTGTCTTTTAACATGAAATAAAGATAACGAACAAAAAACCAGTGATTCCTCCCCTTTCTTGTAACAAGCAACTTGCATTTTATTCTGCACTTTTTGACTCTGCTTGACAAGTCTAGGTAAACAAGACAGATAACAATGTACCTCAGATAACATTGGTTATGTTCTGTCTCAAGGCCTTTGCATAGAAGGAGCTAACAGAAGTCCAGTAATAAGACTGATGCAGGTTAAATATTCTAGCTCCAGCAAATCATTATTTGTGGGTAAAATGATGCACGTTGTGATACCACAAATCATTTTTCTGTCTCAAGTAGATCTACAGTTGCACGTTTCCATGCAACTCCTCTTGGAGAAAAGAGCTGGTGACTTCCTGGTAAAGTACAGCATTATCAAAAACTGCTAATATTCCTTTAAATAGTATAGAAACTCTCTCATAGTGGGATAGATTTATCTTTTGTAGAAGCGTACATGACTAGGCATCACATGTTATGTGAAGGTAATAACGGTTACGTTTTGAATGCATCTTTTGTAGTACAGTTTCACACTCTCATATGTATGCAGTCAGAAAAGCAATTAAGGTCTTCAGCTTAAAAGAATTATTCTACTTGTTCTTCCAAAACACAGTTTTTATTGTTCTAACATTTATCATATTAGAAATTCCATGTTGCACTGCTCCACAAATTTGGGAAAGATGATGGACGTAAATGGGAAAATGTTTGCTAGGGGTATTCCCACTAAAGAAATCACTAGTGGTGTTCTCAGAATTGAGATTTTATAGCAAAACCTTGTTGGAATCTGGCTTGGATAAATGTATTCATTTCTTATCCTGTAGTATTCATAGAATTAATTCAAACTTACATAATGGGATGAATTATAGCAGAATTTTACATATTATACTTTAATTCATAGTAGGGCTAGAATAACATCTTTGCATTGTGGTGGGAATACTACTGATACTGTTAAATCACCTGAAGCAGCTAAGATCACACAGATTTATTTATCTATATAAAGTGCTCCACTCATTATAATATTAATAATGATTTCATTTATTTATATGCTTAAAGATACTATTCATATAATAGATATAAATACAATTCATACACTTAGCCAGCTAGAAGTGATTCAGAATTCTGTATCATTCCTATATATGTAGCTGATATGTCTAATAATGAGAGAATACTGAAAGTTTGTGATGTTCCAATCAGTGAGATAAGCAATAAAAACTGTTAAAACATGAAAAAAATCTCATTTTTCCTTTCATTTCTCTGCTAGACAAGAATGGAAAACAAACTCAAGGTGTATGACTATGTATTGAAGACTGCACCACTTTGTCTTGTTGACAGTGGATGAGGATGCAAGACAAACTGAGCTCCCACATGATTTTTTTTCTGCAAGAAAGCTGCAGTTAGAATGTAACTTGCACAAGTACCTTCTTGTTCTGTAAACTGAAATGTTCACAATTTTCATTGCTATTAATTTTATGTAACTGAAAACCTAAAGCTCTGTAGTCTGTGCTATGACATTATTGCTGTATGTTGCATGAATCAACACACTGTCCTGTCCCAGGTAATTTCTATTGCACAGATCAAACGTGCTTTCTGTAGGTAGTGCTTGCTATGCTGCAAATAGGTACGTTTACATAGGACCTAAGTAAAACACAATTTGTTTTCAATTTTATTTTTCACAGTTAACCAGTAGCTCTTTCATGAATTTTGGATAGATACATAAACAGTAGCTGAGACCCATTTAACTGATTCTATCCTTTCCAATGATGGCCTGATCTCACTTTAAATAGTCTTAGATAAATAAATTTTTGAATCAGAATATTGAGTCCTAAGTCTGCTAAAATAATTATGCTCAGATATGCTTTTAAAGTCATAGGAAACATTTCTTGTGAAATGTTTTTTGGGTTCTTCCTTGTGAAGAACCCATAGACTATTCACTTCCAAAGTAACATATTTTCAGGTTGTAGTGGAAATGCTAAATCATGGCTTGAAACAATGGTTGAGAGCTTGGTTAGAAGACAGGGCAACCTAGGGGAGCTCAGGTGTATGCAATGCACCTGAGTGAATGGAAAGGTTGGAGCCAGTATTCATCCCTATCCAAACCTCATTTAAGGGTTGGCAGTAGGGGTAAAGGAACTTCTCTGGAGATCCCGAGTGTCTGAGGCCTTTTGAAGGTAAGCAACTTTTTTTCCCTTATTTCTATATCCACAGCTGTTGCATAGGAGTGTTTCTTGCTGTAGCCTGGGGTCTTACTTCTAAACGAATTAGGTCTGGAGATGGTAACATTTATGAGAGTGTAAAGCATTGCAAAAAATAATGAACTGTATTTCAGAAAATAACATTTTATTTAGTCTGTATGTTACACTGAAACTGGGAATATGCTCTTGGGTAAGCTCATGAGGAAACTGCCAATGGTAGTTTCCTCTTCCCTAACAGGAATCACCTTCAGAAGTAATTGGGTCATCTGACCTAGTAAGCATATATCCAATTATATCATGCAATAGGAGTCACAGTGCCTTGTCTAAAGTAAAAGCCATGAAATATACAATGTACATCATGGTGTTCATATGAAGCTTATTTATTTACACTAACCAATTTATATCAAAAGACATTTTAAGAATTAGATGTGAAAATGGGAATATTATGCAATACTATTTCTAAGGACAAACGCAATTCAGCAAACATTCAGCAAATGTTTTAAAATCTGGCAACTAGCATACTCAGAGGGCGATCTCTCTTTTGCTGAGATTGTATCCCTGGGTGGTAAGTAAAAAGAGATGCTTGGCTTGCTAACGTATCTCTAAACACATCAGATAACTATGCCCACCAGCCTACTTGGACACAGAAGTGCGTTTGACCATCTGCTCTGCAATATGACTACAACTCTGCAATTTTTCATATTTGGCACTAGAATTTATGGGAAAAAGCAAGTTGTACTAAGAAAGAGTGGGTTCAGGCAGGTGTCTTGGAAATTTACTTTTATTAACATGTGTTATTGTAACAGTGATATGCATTCATCTCCATAGTGCTACAGAAGTGTACAATTTTTGTTGGCATGGGACAGCAGAAGGTTGTCACTTCTGGTTAGTATTGCTTTCTGTAGAAACTACTCTCCGCACATGGTGTACTCCAGGCCAAAAGGAAACAGAAAAACTCTGCTTATCACAAAACAAGTACACCTCAGTGCATGATATCACATATGTTAGGAGAGATTGTATAGGAAAGGGGCTTCTTTATTCTTATTTTCTTCCAGGAATGAGCTAAGGAGATAAAAGACAAACCTATTACCTCTCCTTCATACATTTAACTAAATTAAGAATTCTTTGCAATAGACATATTGACAATGACATAGAATGATAACTTATTTTTGCTGTTTCTCCTCTTTAATACAGGATTCACTTCGACTTATCCCAGCTTAAATGTCTAAAAGTGATTCGAAGTTAGTGATCACAGGTATATCACAGATATGTGGCCTATTTTGGGAACTTCTTGTTTTTCCACCAGTTTCTCATGGAGAAAATATTCTAATTTATTGAAAAAGGTAAAACCTGATTTGTAATGATTTGGACCTAGATTTCCTAAATACAAACAAAACTTAAAACTCTATAAACTTTCCACAGAGAGCTTAATCTCAGGAATGTATAATTTAGGAGCTTTCAAAATAGTCACTTTATGTACAAAAAAAACTCTGGTCATTTTTAACACATTTTTAATGTTTTCTGCTAGGATTAGGAACACATTTCTCACTATTTTGGGGATTTAAAAAGAAACAATGAAAAGTGTTTCTTTTGAGATGGGGAAATGAAATTATGTGTAGTAGGCTCCTCAGCCAATGTCACCAGTCTGCTTGAATTTCCTTGGGCAGGTGCACTGCAACTTTGCCTTGCATGTCCCACCATTACTTGCCATCTCAATTTCCTTTTCAAATTTATTCCTGAATTTACTGCTTCTGGGTAATGATATAGACAAGACAAGAGTTGCCCAGGTACTATGGTCTGTCTAGGAAGTAAGATTTAAAGGCAGATGACATTCTTGAAAGCAGAAAGATTCTTTTCTAATGGTTTTTAGAAAGTACTTTGGATGATTGTACTATGTTATTCTCCAGGAAATCCAAGAAAGTATATTGAAGGCTATGAACATACATGACACTAAATGGAAAGAAATGACAAAGAGTTAAGCAAAACAGGAGATGACATTGGGAGCTGTGAAAGAGAACATTATCACTGAGATATTAATAAAGAAACAAGGAACTCAGAGTTCCACTGAACAGAAATTCAGTCCAAGCTATGATTTTTCTGTGTGCACAAAAAGCGCTTGTGACGAAGGTTCTGGAAAAACGTAACAATCTAAGTTCTAGAATATTGTTCAGTTTTCATTCTTAGGAAAACACAGCAAATAGAAAATGGTGTATACTACTAAAAAATGAATGAGGATCTAGAACGTTCTTTATTCCAATTTTTATGGCACTATCTCTATTCATTAAAATAATACTTGCTATTTTTTTTCCTTTTTTCCTTTATTTTTTTTCTTTTTATCACTTTATGACTTTTTAGTTTAACAAGTGGTTCCAGTCTGAGTAGATCATTTTGCAAGCTTACATAGGCTGTGTTTAATAGTGTTTTGAGGAAGAGTATACATTCCATTACTGTTCACTACAGGAATCAGTATAATTAAGTGTTCTGCCTAAGTTGCCCGGTCACAATGAGTGTGCCACTTGTTATAATGCTGGATCTCAAATGAAACAGAGAACAGATTTCTTTTTATTTTATTTTATTTTATTTATTTATTTATTTATCATTTTTATCATTATTTAGAAGGCATTCTGCAATGTCTATCTAGGAACCCTAGAGCAGAGCACCCAGCCAGAGCAGGGAGTTGTCCTGTAGACTGAAATGTGACCTTGACCTTTCAGAGGAATATGATCTGTGGTTAGATCTCAGGATGCTCATGTGCCATATTTTATCAAGAAATAGGAAGCAGTCCTAAATTTATTTCTTCAGTTTCTTTTGCTAACAGATTGAGGGCAAATATTAAAACTGCTCACTGAGGAGCAGATATTTGATGTTCCTCCATAGATTTCCCATTTTGGAATGGTGAATTCCTTCCCAGAACTTGTTTTCTATCTTTGTCTAATTTATTTGTTTTTCTCATTGTCATCACTATTTCTTATGAGTCCTCTGAAATTGAGATAGCTACTCAGTGGAACAAAATGTTCATTTTTCCAAATGGATTTGTATTTAAAAACACTATTATATACTTATTATCTGAAGAATATGTAGTATCCTCTATTTCACTTTCATAGAATCACAGAACCTTTAGAGTTGGAAAAGAAAATTAAAGGTCATCTAGTCCAATTCCCTGCAATGAACAGGGGCAACTACAGCTAGATCATCCTGCTTAGTGCTCATCTACCTTTGTCATAATGACAGACATTATTGAAGAGTCTGTTCTATTTTTTCTTACAGCCTTCTGAATGTGCTGAAATGTTGCTACCAGGTGTCCTCTGAGCTTTCGTTTAGCCAAGTTATTCAGAAGGATAGTCAATCCCCAACTCTCTCAGCCTCACATGGGAGATCTTCCATCCCTTGGATCATTCCAGTTCCTTCTCTGGAAGTGTTCCAGCAGGTTCCTGTCTCCTCTTGTACTGAGTACTTCACATCAAGATGCTTTATTTCAGGTGAATTATCACCAGCCTGCAGTAGAGGGGCAGGATTACCTCCCTTGATCTGGTTACCACGCTTTTTTTGAAGCAGCCTGGGATATCGGTGGCTTTTTTGGCTGTAAAGGCACATAGCTTACCATTCACCAGTACCCTTTTTGTCAGGATTGTACCCTATCCATTCATTTTCTAGCTTTTATTGATTGTGGGGTTGCTGTGACCCTTTGCAAGACCTTCCACTTGGATCTGTTGAACCTCATGAGTTTCACCTGGACCTCATCTTGGATCAAGACTGTCTCTGTCAAGATCTCTCTGCATGGCATCCCATCCCGCACACATGTTGACTGTAGCTTGGTATAATCAGGAAACTTGCTAAGGGTACACTTGATCCCACAATCAATGCTGTTGATGATGGTGTTTAAGAATATTGGTCCAAGTACTGACTCCTGAGAGACGCATTTCATTTTTGATCTCCATTTGGATTCTGAATGGTTCACCATCACTGTCTGGATATGATTTCACAACGAATTCCTCATTCACTGAACTGTGCATCCATCAAATCTGTATCTTTCCAGTCTGGAGAGAAAGATGTTGTAGAGGACTGAAATAAAAGCCTTAATGAAGTCCAGATAGTTCACATTAGTGACTCTTCCTTTGTCCACTGATGCAGTTGCGCCACCAAAGAAGGCCATTGATTTGGTAAGGCAGGACTTGCCTGTAGTGAAGACATGCTGGTTGTCTTGAATCACCTCCCTGTCTTCAACTGGACATATTAAGTGCCTTAATATATCTTCCACTAGGAAGTTCCATATAGTTCTATGACCTTCCTGGGAAGAGAGGTGAGGCTGCCAATTCAGTAATTCCATCCCATCGGAGTCTATTTTGAACTTCTGAATTCTGTGTTCAGTATGGAATCACACCATACTGACAAGCTAAACATCTTTCTCCTCTTGCAGTCATGCCTTCAGTTAGGTGTTACCTTTCATAAAAAACACTGTTTTCTTTTTAGTCTTTTCCGTGGCTAGAATGAGAGACAGGCTTCATATATGTATTTGCTTTTATTGTATTTCTGAACCCTGAACAGGACTCAGTAAAACCTAATTTACTAACATAGAATTTACTAAAATATAAAAGAACTCTGGAAAAATTTTTCAAGGTAAAAGAAAAAGCAAAGAACAAAAAAAATCCTGAAGTGCAAAACGTGTTTTATCATGTTCACATATTCTGGTAAGTTAGATTATCAGGTTGTTTTTTTTTACCTGTGTATCAGTAACCTCTGAATCTGCTATTTATTATTAGTCATGTTTCCTGCCAAGAGTCAAAACACATCTAAGCACCATAACTGTGAAAACTGCTATTCTACCACTCTTGCACAGGATGTCTGCAACTGTACTGTATGCAATGCAGGGGAGAGTCAGAATTCAGGACCTCTCATAAGCTATAAAAGACAACCATGAGTTAAATGAGAAAAGCATGATGTTTTCAGAGCTTCAAATTCAGACACAATCCTGTTGGAATTAGCATAGAAAGTATTTTTTCTGCTGTTCACAAGGATGTATTTTGTGAGTTTCATTGCCAAATAAGAATGGACACAGCTGAAGTACTACTGCTCTGGAACATATACGCAAGGAGTATTAATCTCCTTATGCTCTCTTAATGAAAATAAAAAAGTAATGTATTAAAGTTTCCTTACTGTAAAAGCAATGGGGGATTCTTGTAAGAAAGCTGCAGTGGAAGAAAGCCTTTTCTTTAATCTTTTAAAATTTCCTCTTGCTATTTTCATACTACTTTTCTCCACTTAGAATTCTATCTGAGGCCAACTTCTAGGTAACAAATTGAAAACACTGTCCTTTCATGATCTTTCAGTCTGCATTTTATCTGTCAGTTACAGCTATGGTCTTTTCTGACTCTCATAACATCATAAAAATTTATCAACAGGCGAATTTTCTGAATTTTCCATGACATAAGATATTTTGCATAACAATCAGGAAGGAAACAGATACACAGAAAGCATTTAGTAGATTATTGGTTTAACTTTTCAAGCCAGCTTAGGAACATGAAATTTATGCTCTTCAGAGCTAATGTATCCATACCAATTTTGCTCACTACCATTGTACTAAATATTTCTTATCATATTTTTGATGTTAAGAAATTATTTTTATGTAAATGGGCCGTATTACCAGAAAATCTTAGTCCTAATTCATTGATCCTTTCAGACAATAATATAGACTTTTTTTTTTTTTTTTTTTTTTTTTTTTTTTTTTTTGTGGGGTGGGTTGGGGAGGGGGAATAAATTACTGTGAAGACATCAGTATTGATGGTTTAGTATATGCTTCTTGTCCCAAGCACAGACAAAAAACTCTGCCCATGATTTTATTCTATCTTTCATTTTATAGCTATTACTACACTATTTTGAGAATTTACTTAGTCTGAAAAAAGAGATGGACAAATCTTGAATAATAAGAGTTTTATTGTGAACTATATCAGTATGAGATCCTTCCTAGATTCATATATTTAAGAGTGTAATAACCCTATCTGGCATTGAATAGGAAAATATTATCAACAATTTTGATTTAAGTATACTTCCAACCTAGGAACGTAAGGTATTCGATGAAATAGTAAGAGGGGTATGAATATACCAAAATTATCTCTCTACTTCTGTCTGGTCCTCCAAACAAACAGAGGAGATGGTTTGTATTGAAGCTAAGTCCAGACACAGTCATCCAATACTAACTTTGCTACATTTCCTTCCGGAATAACTAGACAAGATATCAAGAACTCATTTTTTCAGCTGCTTCCTGTCTCAGAATGGTAATATCAAATACTTATGTTTTGCAAACATAAAGGTGAAAAGCTCATGCTTGGGAAAACAAAGCAAACAAACAAACAAAACAACTCATTCAGGTTTATAATCTTAATTCAAACTCTTTACAGATGTAGGTTTTTTTTATTTTTTATTTTTTAAAAAAAGAGATCTCCCTTGAATATGTTTTTAAGATATCAGACTAGAGGAATTTATATACTGAAATAAATAAATTGTACGCTGTGTAAGTGACTGCCAGATTTAAGAAGATTGGGTCAATGATGCCCAGATGGTCTTTTGCATTTTCTATATCTCCAGTACATGAGATTTACTTACTAAAGGGATAAAGAGCTACACATGTGCAATACATATGCTTACACGAGGGAAGAGGCTTAGTAACATTTACAAAATGCTCTATTCTGAGTCAGAACTAACCCACAGGAGAATACTCTTCTTACTCTTCTTAGCTGAACTCTTCTATTTACCTTCAAACCCGAAATTAACATGGCTGACAGTGAGCTGGTGTTTAATTTAAACCAAATTAATCAGAGTGTGACTGTTCATGTTCTTGTATGGGAATAACAATGTTTTTGTTATAATTTGATGAACAAGGGTGTTTCACATAACAAAAAAGATTCAAAAAAGAATCATGCAATCTATTTTTATATATACAAATACAGAAGTTCCAGATTTAAGAAGTGTAATGCTTTAACTCTTCTGATATTGGCAAGCAAACTGGACACTGAGGTAATAGACACTGCTGCCAAGGCATCCTATACCTTTCTCTTGACATTTTCATGATCCTAAATTTTGGAGTTAAAAGTTGTGGTAGTTCTGCGATGAGCGTTTTGGTTTTAGCTTTTCCACTCTTTTTTGTCTCCACCTTTTATGTTATAAATAAGAGTACTTGTTTAATATCCAGCAATAAAAATTGTAAAATAAAAGAGATAAAATTTCATGTGATGTTTTCTTCTTGCTTTGAAATAATAGATATAGCTAATATGATATAGGAAAAGGTCATAAGAATATTACTCTGTCTTTAGTAGAATGAAGTAAGGAATAAGGAAAAATTTGTAGCAGATTATCCTACATTTTAAATCCTTTATCTCAGTTTCTGTCAAGTGCCATCTTCTACACTGCCCCGCTTGTTTCTTGTGGCCCCAGGTTCCTAGTGATTATGTTTCAACAAGGACAATATTGTTATTATTCTGCCTACTAAATACCTACAATGGATCTTTCTTTGTATGACCACTGGTAATGTACTTGCTAGAACACTATCTACACTGTCATTTCTTTATGAGTTTTTTTTCTTTTGCTAACATATTATTCTTACACAGCTTCCTCAGCCTATCTGCTGGTACTACTTAGACTTATAATTTCCCTAATAGAGTACTATATAGCTAATCCAGGAAGTTTTTTTCTTGCATTTGTTAACTTCAAAGAGTTCAACTATTACTGTACTTAACATGGATTGGTGCTACAACCTAATCAGACTTTCTGCAACACATTTTCAAAATTAAAGACACGAATACATATATTTACATAACGTAAAGGCTCAATTTTGCAAGAATTTAAAATTATAAGGCTCCATTTTGAAATCAGCAAAACTTATGTTGACTTATACTATAACCAATAGCTAAGATTTGTAGGATAGTAGCCTAAGTTGTACGGAAGTAATCATAAATTCCATATTTGTAGGGTATAATGAATATTTATAATGAGAAAAATCTTGCAAAGTGTGGAACATTTTAGTTGTACCTGAACTTCAGAAAATTTAAAGGCAGTAAACTCATGCTAGTAAGATTCTTCCACTATAGATAAAAAGTAATAGCACACTAAAAACTTCACATTTTTAAGTGTTATGTCACAGCTAACTCACGTTCCAGATAACAATTTCAAATTATGAACTAAGAGATCAGTGGAAGAACGTTTTGGGTACTCACTTAAAGACATTATATTCTTTTATTCAAAATCAAATTCTGTTTAAGATATACAAGAGTTGCTCTGAAAATTAAGCCTTCTATATCATGAAGTATGCTCTGAAAATATTGTCCCCATTTTTTTTATGATGACATCAGAGGAAAATACTGGTGTGTTGCAGTAGAGTGTGAACCTTCCCACCAATACTCCATTACATTTTGTTGCTGTGCAGTGGATGACAGCAAAGGGGTCATCCACTGTCATCTGACAAAATTTCATATGACATGGAAGTGCATATGAAGCAAAGGAGTAGCATTGAATTCCTCCATACAGAAAAAAAAAATGGCACCCAATGACATTCACTGACACTTGCTGAACATTTCTGGAGATCAAATAGTGGATATGAGGACAATGAGGTAATTAATGGTGTGTTTCAGCAGTGGCAACTGAGGCAGTGTGTCACCTCAACTTGTGCAAAGTTTTACAAGTGTAGTATGGAGACTCTGGTTCATCACTGGCAAAAGTATATAGCTTATGATGGTGACTTTGTTGAAAAGGTAGTGTTTTGTACTTGAGGATTTGCTCTATTTATTGCACTCTTGTATCTGTTGTTCCATATCAAAGGAAATATGCCATTTCAATGGAAATAAATAGGAGGCATTACTTTTGTAGTAACCTATGTACATTTGACTTCTGAAGTAAGCTGTCCTTTTCTCTTTTACTTCTGCAGACATTTATTACTTGTTATTTAAGTAAGTAACTTACTAATCCAGGAAACTTTCATTGCCCTATCACTGTCTGTGTAAAAAGTTGATTTCGCTCTTCTCTCTTTTTTGTCACTCCCATATATTTATGAAAGGTAGAAAGGAAGATCTGGGAAAAGACATGGTGGTAAGTCTCATGTCTGTGCCTGGAAAGATCATGGAGCAGATGGTTCTGGAAGCAATATTAAGGTACATGCAAGACAAGGAGATTATCTGTGACAGCCAGCATGACTTTACCAAGGACAGATCATGCGTGATCAATTTCAAGGCCTTCTATGATGAGGTGATAGCATCAGTAGACAAAGGAAGTACAAATGATGTCATCTGTCTGGACTTCTACAAAGATAGTGACATAGACCTATATCACATTCTTATCTTTAAATTGGACAGATATAAACTTGAAGGATGGAGCATTCAGAGGGCAAGGAATTGGTTGAATGGTAACAGGCGGAGGGTTGTGGTCAATGGCTCTGCTTTCAGGTAGAGTGTAGTGATGAGCTGAGTCTTCCAGGGGTTTATCTTGGGACTAATACTGGGATTGAATGTATCCTCAGAAAGTTTACTTACTAAGCTGACCTGTGCAGTAGATACAACAGGAGGAAGGGATATAATCCAGTGGGTGCTGGACAGGCTTGAAAAGTGGGGCCATGAAAACTTACTGAGATTCAGTAAGGCCAAATGGAGAAGGTTGAAATTACAGAAATATGTGCAGATTGGGAGAAGAACTCAGTGAAAGCAGCCCTGCAAAGAAGGCCTTGGGAGTTTTGGAGGATGAAAATGTGTGGCATAAGCCAGCAGCAAGCACTTGCAGCCCAGAGGGCCAACATTATCCTGTGATGCACCAAAAGAGGGGCAGTCAGCAGGGCAAGACTAGTGATTGTCCCACTCCACTTTGTCCTCGTAAGGCCCAACATGCAGTACAGCATCCAGGTCTGGGGTCTCTAGCACATGAAATTCATGGATTTGTTGGAGTAGGTGCAGAGGAGGGCCAAGATGATTATCAGAAGGCTGAAGCGCCACTCTTATGAAGAAAGGCTGAGGCACTTCATCTTTTTCATCCTGGAGAAGGGAAGATTGTTGCCTTTCAGTACTTGAAGGGAATTTAAAAGCAGAAGGGAGACTTTTTACATAGACAGTAATAGGTCAAGGGGGAATGGTTTTAAACTGACGAAGTTTAAACTGGTTGTTAGGAGGAAGGTTTTATTCAGTGGATGGCAAGGAATTGGAACAGTTTGCTCAGAAGCTGTGGAGGTATTCAAGGTCAGGGTGGAAGAGGCAGCCTATCCTTTTGGGTGAAAACCTACCCGTGGCAGGGGGTTTGAAACCATTATGGTTCTTTCCAAACCAAGTTGTTCTATGATTCTATGGTTCTATTGTTTTTATAATTTCCTTTCAAGTTGTTCTTAGTAGTAAAAGTTCATTTTTTTTAAAGGTTGTGGTTTATCTTTATGTTTTTCTCTCAAGTTATTTCTGTAGTGTATCAGAAAACAAAATAAAAAAACAGCAACAACAGAAAAATCCACACCCTACTAATAGGAAAACAGGCTACCAGGGCATCATCAGTATTCATTTAAAACATAAATATGCCTGAGCATAAAGGCATAGTTAAGTAATAAATCATTTGGAGTACTAAACATTTTCTAGACTCAATGTAAATGCCTTTTCCCAGGTATGGTTAAATTATGGTGATTACCTCGTTCTGAAGAAAACAATATTTAGTCCTAATCCTTGTAAGAGCTTGTGGAGAGTCAAAATTTCATAGAATTACTGAGATTCTTTCTCATTATTACTTTATTAGACAATCATAGAATCTCTTGCCTTGGAAGGGACTATTAAATGTCATCCAGTCCAGGTTCCCTGAAATGAACAGAGACATCTACAACTAGATCAGGTTGCTCAGAACCCTATCCAGCTTAATTTTGAATGTCTCCAAGGGCTGGTCATCCATCACTTCTCTGGGCAACCAGTTCCAGTTCTTCATTATGATTATCATATTATTTTTTTTTTTTTCCATATATCTAAACTAAATCTCCCCTCTTTTAGTTTGAAACCATTTCCCTTTGTCCTATTGCAACAGATGCATCTAAAGAATCTGTCCAGCTGTTTTTTATACTGCAGTTCATTTCAAAATAATCTTTTTATATTCTGATATGATTATTTGACTATAGACAGTTTAGGACAAACTCAAATCAATAGGAAGTGACTATTTTAGTGACAGTAAGCGTTGGCAATTTCAAGAACTTCACAATGTCATGAAACAAACTGAAAAATGTAGTTATTAGTCTTAATATACATACACATATATATACATAATTTGAAGCTCTTTTATTTTGTATTCTATGTTGCATAGCTATATTCCATATTTAAATAAATTCCATATAATTTTATTTATTTATTTATTTTTAAGTACATTGTAAGTACATTGGAGAAAAAAAAAGCAAGCAAAAAAATCCCACACCAGAACAAAACAAAAATCCATTTTGCTTCCACTTAGCTTTATGAATTTAGCCTCTAGTACTTTCAGAAAATGAACTCCTCACAGAGCAGCTCATCCTCACAGAGGTCTTCTTCATCCCCATTGTAAGACCATTTTTTTCTGACATTCTTCCCAGACAACTTTATACTGTTGCATTGCCTCCTATGCTACTAGCCCTAACCAGGTCAGGACCAAATGACTGCACGCATACATCAATATGATGAACAGCAAAAAGGCGTTTATTACACATGAACTCTAGCTTATATAACCTATGTGCTTCGTCTATGACCCTAAGGGCACGTGCCACACATCAATCATAAAGCTGGGAGAGGGCCTATCGCGTCACATCCCATGGGGGGGTCTCGCAGTCGCCTGCAACATTATACTCAAAAGTAAATATTAGTCTGGTGAAAAGAAAAGTTTGACAAGTTAGTATACTTAATAACATGCATAAAAGTTTTTTAATATTGTGTATACCATGAAAAGATCAGTTTAAATATAAACAAATGGGATTCTTTTCATTATATATTAAAATTCCAAGAGCTCAAAAAAAATAATTTGACTAACTGTTAATCACTCATAAGAAATTTTGTGCTTGAGCAACATTTGCTGTCTTTGTGTTATTGTGGCTGGAAAAGGGAAGTGCAAATCACGGAATAGCTTGGGTTGGAAGGATCTTAAGAATCACTTAATTCCAAGCAGATCAGGTTGCCACCCAGCAGATTAGGACACCTAGATCTCTCTTCAGCCAGGCCTTGAACAGCTGTGGAGCATTCACACAGACCCTCCATATGGTCAGTTGATGCATACTTAGTAGACAGGACAAATGTAGATAGAAAGTGGAAAACCTTTGGTGCTGAAAGGATAACTAACATAACCAAATGTGGATTTTATTTTTTTGTCTGTTTGAAATAATTTACAGAGTTATTACTGTCTCTATTTTGCTAAAAAAATTTAATACATTTGTTTTACTTGTTAGAATATTCTATGTCTGAAAATACGTGACTTAGAATTATCTTTCCCCAGTTCCCATTTAATTCTTCCTCATAGAATTTATTATTTTATAATATGTAGGTATATGCATACATGGGTGTTTTTATAAAGGCAAATAATCACTTTTAGATTCAACATATATTAGTGTTTTGAACAATGTTAGATTTATTCCTTGTGTGCTTGCTTTTAGAAATTAGGGCATGTATTATTAAAAAATTATTTTTTTATTTATTTGTCACTGTTCATCTTTATTCCAATAATTCATTAATTTCCAGTAATTCATGTGGGTTGCAGCTCCCATATGCTTAATCACCTTGGACTTCCTAAGTACACTTTTATTTTTAACTGTTTTTTGCTTAGATGTCTTTCTCCTGTAGCTCTCTTCTGTCTGAATCCTGCCATTTCAAATCAGTACACAAAGGTAAATGAAACCGTGCAACATCTCCGAATTTGAGCCAAGGTATTTGCATTACCTATATCTGAGCAATTGTGTGAAAACTATTATCGTGTTTAGCAATTATTGTCAGTAATTTTTCCCTGTTTGCTTATATTTGTTCATTTGTTGGATTGTTCATGATTTGTTGATCTGTTGAGATACTATTATGGTTTTATGATTTTTGTTACTGGTATTCCACATTATAACATCACATAAAGCACTGGGAGTTAAAGAGTTAATGTTCCAGTTCCTTGGACTGCCGAATAAGAAGAACTTCATACCCCTGAGGATTTTGCATTCAGAGGGAAAGATAAAACTGCTCCTGAGTCACGAGACTGCTCTTTTGTTTTATTTTTCCTGCTTGTATCAGCAGTGCATGACACTCCCTCTCATTTTGTTTGATTAGACGCAATTCCAATTATATTGTATTATATTGTGTTATCTTGCATTCTGATATCAAATTTAGTAAATTATCTTTCCTCCTCAGATCATTGCTGCTGTTCTGTTTTTAGGCTCATCCTCCATCTCCTGCCCTTCCCCCACTTCCCCTTTCTCATGGCGCAGGTCTGTCGGTTCCCCCACCTCTTTTTCAGGCTGCTGGGCCTGTGTGATCATGGCTTGAACAAGTATTCTCTTTGCTGTGTAAAAAGTGACTGGATAGCCAGGCCTAGAGAGAAGTGGTGAATGAAGTTAAATAGCAGTATTAGAGGAACAGGTGCTAGCAGGAGCCCTTGACCTACCTGGAGAGAGACTGGCAACACTAAAACACTTGTGAAATCCTATGATGGTGAGGCAGTGGCTGCTGGGGCAATAGAAGAAGGCAATGCAGAAAATCAAAAGAGATTTTTAAAAG
Organism: Centrocercus urophasianus; assembly: GCF_019232065.1. Lineage (NCBI taxonomy): Eukaryota > Metazoa > Chordata > Aves > Galliformes > Phasianidae > Centrocercus > Centrocercus urophasianus. The sequence goes on along the minus strand of NW_024885173.1, from coordinate 33,346 downwards.
GAGTTAGGGAGTTATCCTGTAAGAAAGAGATAAGAATATCTGTCTAGATGAAATACCTCTGCACCAATGCACACAGCTTGGTTCTGGAAGCCATCATGCAACCAGAAAACCATGATCTAGTTGCTGTCACCAAATCCTGGTGGAATGGTTCCCATGACTGTAGTGTGGCTATCCATGGCTGTAAGTTTTTTCAGAAGGGACAAGTGAGGAAGGAAAGGAGGGGACATTACTATTTACATCAGGAAAGGAGTGAAATGTGAAAAGCTGTCCCTTAAGAATAGTCATGAGCAAGTTGAAAGTCTATGGATGACAGCAACCGAGGCAGCAAAAGAAACCTTGTGATTGATGTCTACTACAGGCCACCTGATCAAGCAGGGCCTGTTGATGAGGCTTTCTACCACTAGGTACAAGAGGAATTATGATTGCAAGTGCTCGTTCTGCTGGGGGACTTCAATCACCCAGACACTGGTTGGAAAAGTAGCATGGTGAGCTGCAGGCAACCCAGGAGGCACCTGGAATGCATTGGGAATAACTTTATGAGGCAGATAATATACAGTCCCACCAGGAGGGATGCAATACTGGACCTGTTGCTCAGCAAGGCAAATGAACTAATTAGTGACATCAGGATTGGAGGCTGCATGGGCTGTATTGACCATGCTATGGTTGAGTTTATGCTCTGGAGGGATATGAGACAGTGAAACGGGCAAAGACTGAAATTAGGAAGCTAAATTTTAGGAAATCTAACTTCCAGTTCTTAAGTCATTAGTCAACCATACATCCCCGTAAATTGTCCTCATGGGCAAGTGTGTGGAGCAGTGCCAGCAATCTTTAAGGAAGAAAATGCATATGCAAAGGAAACAGGGATGGTACTGTGTGAAGCTCCTAGGCTGTATAGTGGTAAAGTCAGAAAAGCCAAGACCCAGCTTGAACTAAACTTGGCAAGGGGTGACAAGAAGAAGGTAGGCTTCTACAGGTACCTCAACCAGAAAAGGAAAGTCCAGGAAGGTATACTCCCCCTAGTGAGTGACACGTGCAAACAGGTAACAACAGATGAAGAGAAGGGTGAAGTACTTAACAACTTTTCTGCCTTGGTCTTTGCTGATAACTGCTCATCACACAGCCCTTGAATGCTTGGTTTTGTAAAAGGGGATTGGAGAAGAAATATCCCTCCCTCTGTAAGCAAAGATAAGGTTTGTGACCATCTGAGGAACCTGAAAAAATGCAAGTCTATGGATCCCAATGAGATGCATCCCCGAGTACTGAAGGAGCTAGCTGATGAAGTCACTAAACCACTTTCAATGTATTTGAAAAATTGTGGCAATCAGGTGAGGTCCGGGATGACTAGTAAAAAGGTAACAACACACTTGTTTTTAAGAAAGATATAAAGAATGACCTTGGCAACCACTGACATCTGTGCTGGGAATGATCATGGAGCAAATCCTCCTGGAATCTATGCTAAGGCACATGCAAGACAGGGAGGTGATATGGGAGAATCAGCATGGCTTCGCCAATGGTAAATCCTGTCAGATAACTTAATGGCCTTCTATGACGATGTAACTGCACCAGTGGACAAGAGAAGAGCCATCTACCTGGACTTTGTTAAGGCCTTTGATGTGATACCCCCCCAGACGTCCTTCTTTCCATGTTGGAAAGATGGATTAGATGGGTGAACTGCTCAATGGACTGCATGATTGAATCCAGAGAGTGGTGGTCAATGGCTCAGTGCCTGGGTTGAGACTGATCTTCATATATTTTTTTTTTTCTTTCCTTGGAAGCAGTTAATAAATAAATAAGAGACCCTATTTGGTTTGTGTAACCTATTCTATACGTCAAACTGTTGATGAGATATGATTTTTGGTAACAACCGTTTCTGTCCACTAGCAAATTGAAGTGATCACTGCTGTCAAATGAAACAGAATTATCAATTTGAGAACACTCAAGATGGCAGCAAAATAATTCTATTGGAAAATAGAAAAAGGTAAAATTGGTAGGCTAGAATGATGTGGTCGATACTTCTCTCTGAACTCATAGGAAGTAGCATAAGAAAATAAACAGGAATTAAAAACTTCAACAAACATTTGAAGGCACCCCTTTCAGGCAAAGCACCATTAAAAGTTACATGAGGTAGAACTGCATTGATTTGATACAACGAACATAAATTGAAAGAATCATTATTACTGGAAGAGTCCAGTAAGATCATCTAGTGCAACTTCAACCTGTCACTACTGTACCCACTAAACCACATTCAACAGTGCCACATGTAACACCTTTCTTCAAAAATTCCAGGGACAATGACTCCAACCCTTCCCTGGACAGCCTGTTCCAATTCATTATCACTCTTTCTATGAAGTATATTTTTTCCTGATTTTCAGCCTGATACTGCACTGGTCCTTGGAAGATGTACATTTCTTCCTAACTTCTTGTCATCTGCAAACTTGTGAGAGCACACTCAGTCCAGGTCATCATGTCTATTCCCTCTGACTAATATCTATATTTTTCTTTACCTGGGATGTGAAGAAATAAACTTAATAATTATGATGGACACCATTTGCAAACTCTAGTCTTTTGATGCAGTAAATACAAGGAAAGTCTGATGAGCTATGCATCTTTTCTGTGTACTCAGAATTACCGTAATGTTGTATTAGAAACTATATTCAGTGTCACATCAGAAAAAAATATTTCTAGAATAAAGAGTATTAGCTAGAAAAAGCAAACCAGTCTGCTTTCCAGTCTCTTAAAGAATAACCTAATGAAGAGCTTTTATAGAAATGGAACAAAAGAGCTTTCATGTCTTTAAACTTGTTTAATGCAGCCTGGGTCTTGATTTGTTCACATATTCTCTGTTACATGAGGAATTATAAGGTATATATTTTACTGGTAACATTACAGTGTTTTACAAAGCCTGGAAATTGAAACAAGGGATACAGTACTACTCAAGTAGGAAGAATGTAGTAGCTGTTTTTATTTGTTTTTATTTTGATGGCAATACATAATATGGTGCCTAGTACGTAACCTGAGTACTGAGTTCGATGTGGGAGTATTTTATACCATGAATGTCAATTGTTGTGGGTAATATTTCAAGCTTGAAAAAATATTTTCTTTCTTTTTTAAAATGTATGCAAAGAAAACAGATTTTTTTCTCTCTTTCCTTTTCCCTTCCTTTGTGAAGTTAAGCAACATAACATTTCCTTTCTTGCATGTAAATGAAACATTAGTATTAATCCCCTGGTGTTTTGATGCCTGGAGGCATATTTTCAGCTTTCACTACTTCATCTAGTGCTGTATGTTAAGTAATTGACTGTGGCAAGAAGTCAATGCTCATGTTGCAGAAAGAGACAATAGCACCACTGTTGCAAATGCTTTGCCTTTCAGATTCATTTTTAACATTTGATTAAAACACTGTAATGAGAAAGAATACGGAAAAGTAGCTCTTTTTGTTATAATAGCTACAGTTGGATAATTAAGCACAAGATGCCAAAATATTTTCCATCTACTAAAGATGGCAATGTTTTGAGGATAATATTTTTCCAGGCACATATGTTCATTAGTAACTTATTACATCAAATTAATTAAAATTTTACCTTTTTCTGTATGAGCAACTTGAGCAGATATTACTACAATAACATTTAACTTCTCACACAATGATTTTCTACACATTGTGCAAAGTTTTGTGAGCGAGGCTAGTCAGCAAAAACTTTAAGTCCATTTTAAGTCTTTCATATGCTTATGCTTATGAAAATTCCATAAAACCATGTGACAAAATATTTAGGAATATTGCTGTTGTAACTGGACATGAAGAATACAGGTGAGATAAAACCATGATATGTTTTGTCAAAGAGGTAAATTTCTCCTTCAGTAATGATCTTAGAAAATTTATTCCAGATAATTAAATTTAATGTGCTTTTCAAAATAGTTTTTTACTAGATGATCCATAGATTCTCCTAGCATAAATGATTTCCTGATATTTTCTATAAAACATAAAAATCCCTAGATTGTTCACTTTCTCAAAACATAATTTTATTTTGTGGCTTTTTAATATGCATTTCTAGTCTGTCATTTGTGTCAATTTTCTGTTTTGATCCACCTTCATCCCTCATTACAGACCGTTATTGTCTGCAAATTTCACCATTGTCTCTTTACTACTGCATCAAAATAATTTAAGAATATAAGCAGAGCTAATCATAGAACAAAACTTTTATTTTCTATTTCTTTCAAGAACTGACTAATCATACTATTTCAGTCCACTGTCACTGTTGTGTTTGTGATCAGTGGAATAAAACGAATAAACTTCAAATTCACTTAAGTACAGAATTCTTGTTAATGAAAAGAATGAAAAGAAGGAAATGATAACAAACTGTGACCATTTTAAAGTAGTAATCTATTGACATTATTATTTTTAAAATCAAAAAGTACTCAAGGGAAACCACAGTAAAAATTATTACAAAGAGAATATGGGAAAAAAAAAAAAAAAAAAAAAAAAAAAAAGGACTGGAGAAGGGGTTACAAAGACAATTTATGTATTTATTATATTATCAAATCCTCAACATCAAGTGTGTTTAATGGGCTAAAGTAAAATGTGTGTGTTCAGTCTATGTTGAATTCTTTATTTATTGAAATTAACACATATTTTTTTTGCCAAAAAAGCTTTTATTACAACACTTAAAAAATTTGGTAAATATTTCAGTGAAAGGCCTTTTGTTTACACCTTCCCCACTTCCAATCATTTATGCTACAAGAAGATATCTTAAAACAGCTTTTTGTCCAGTTTTTTTGCCCTATATTGCAGCAATTTTTCACAATACAAGTGACTTCTGAAGGAAAGGACATAATGCATGTTGTAGAGAGCAAACATATTACTCTTCCTCTTGTTTAATGAAACACTTCTGATGGAAGTTGAACTCAGTATATATTATTCTTTTCAAAAGGCACAAATATAAGAAAGTAGTCCATTCATAAAAGCTAGCAAGTATATGATAACCTAAAGTAAACTGAAAGATCTCTTTTTCACTTTTAGAGCAAGAGTGGCTCTCTCAAGCACAGAACAAAAAAGGTATGTCTTGTTCTTTTTCTATGTTCTTTCTTACCTCTGCAATTTCTCATCAAAAACACAGTCAGGCATGACTTCCCTGCTTTTGCTGACAAAATGAAACACAAGAGAAAGTGAACTTAAAAACAAAAAACACATAAATTAAAATTAAAAGAGTAGATGTTGTGGCAGTTTTGTGCTTTGCCCTTTCTCCACTAGCAATTTTTCTTGACATTTCTACTAGGTCATACATGCAATAAGTTTGTTTCCTAATTTAATCTTCAGTGAACATTAGTCTACATCACAGAACCAGAATATATTTCTGCATGACTGATAATCTGTGCTCGTAAGAGTCTTGAGACTGGAAAAAAGTGAGGTTCATGGATCAAAAATTAAATACACTTTGTCTGTGTAAGAAAACTTGTCTAGCATACACAGTATTGTGCCTGCCATTTCAGTTCTGCAACTATTTCAGAATTGTAGATTTTAGTATTACTTTCCTCTCTATCTTCTCTATTCAGAACGTGAATATTTGGATGTATGCATTTATTTGTATTGTTTATCTTCTAATACTAATTCTCTATCAATGCCTTTAGCGTGATTGTCATCTGAAGAGATTCACCATAATCAGGAAGAAATATGATTTACTTCCTTGTGTAGCCAAAAATTGTCAAGAATAAGTTTTAAAAAATTTGTTCTTTACTTACATTGTCATCAACAAATATTTAATTGTGGGAAGCTGAGAAAATAAAAATAGGTATAGAAAATATACATTTATATTTTAAAGTGGATATTATTAGTGAATCATGTGTCATAATTTGAAGGGTAATCTTAGGAAAACTATTATAATTTATTTATATATTGTGGGTTTTTTTAGACATAATACAAGTAGTAAGATTTCATTTTATGATGTTTTCAGAGCATCTTTGCATTAAATATGTGCATATTTTGCCTTCGATAGTCAAAGAAGCCACAGAACTCTACTCAGTACCATAGAAATGTGGAATGGTTTGGGTTGAAAGGAAACTTAAAAATTATATAGTTCTAATCCCTCTGCAATAGATAGAGATGCCAAGGTCCTCATCCAACATGGCTTTGAACAATTCCAGAAAAGGATCATCCACAGTTTTTCTGGTTAACATTTTCCTGTGGCCCACCACACTCTGGAATTGAATGGAAAACCGTTACATAATATTATCTAGTATAAAAAATACTTGAGATTATATAAAAAGTTCTTGGTTTGTATTGCTTATGATGTTCAGAGGGATCAATATAAGTTGAAGTAATGTTTATATTATATTCAATCACTATAAATGCTTTATAATGAGTTTGCACTTGCTGCATAATATAGAGATGTATTTTCTATCCATTGGCAATAGCTCTCTTGTGTGTGAAGACTGCCAACACTGTTGTGTAGACAACAACAATTTGGTTAGCTCTTCTATGAAAACCCTTATATTGCACAATTCAATTCAAATTTCTGACAAATTAAATTTAAAACCCAACTCTACTCACTATTATGAAATCATAATATGACAATATGAGAAACTGTTAGGCAAAGTGATCAGATGGAAAAGAGAATGCTTCGCTGTGACAGAATTTTGTTTCTGTTGCTTCTGCTGTATTACAAAAACATGAGTTGATATGCAGTCTACAATGATTTACAAAGTATCTCAGAACACTTTATAATTGTAAAATTGTGCTGGGGTGTCTCAGAATGATTTACTCTTTGTCTCATTTTGAAACTAGTCCTAAATAGTTTGGTGACATGTTCTAAAGAGCTGTAAATGAAATCTGAAATGGTTCATTTGTTATGTCAACTGGAAAACATTAAGTGATATCTGAAAACCATTTTAAGATTTATTGAAGTGATTTAAAATATCCCTTAACAGTAATTTGGTACAAAATGACAATATTGTCATCAAACAGCATAAGAAAATTGTTCCATCTTAAAATTATTCATATCATTACGTGGTTGTAATAGCAATGCTAAGTGCAATCTACCAGTTCAAAAGCACAATTGCAATAGAGGACATCTGTCAACAAGGAAATTGGTGATCAGTAGATTGAGAGGAACTTATGCATTAATAATGCTGCAAATGGATGCCTCAAAACCAACAAAATTTCAGAAATCGCAGCTAATGATCACTTTCTAAAAACACTTTTAAAAAGAAGTGCACTGCTAACGTAGCCAAGTATTTCTGATGATAATGTTAATTATCCGTTAGTAGTTTACAGAACCTTCTTGTTAACCAAAAATGTGCTCTCATTACTGAACCTTCTGAAAGTTGAACAATATACTACAATTTCTTTTTAACTTTTTCATGGGCTGTATAGTTCATAAGCTAACTGATGACAGCTGATTAGACTTTTTTTTTTTTTTTTTTTTTCCTAATAAGGCTTTGTGCTCAAGCTAACAGTTTTTCTGACTCATTCATTTCATAGATTATTATTATTTCCTATGTGCCACAAGAGCATACATGGAAATGTGTATGTTCAGACATGCCTGTACTCATCCTAGTATTTATTCTGCAAATCAAGTAGTACAAGTGTGTGTACGCAATGTGTAACTATGCCCTGTGAAGTTAGCAATCAACAAACATGGTATGTTTGTAAAGTAATTTAGTGGAATAAGATGTACTGCCGTAAATAATGAAATAGACTATGCTGTTTCAAAAAGCATTAAAAAAAATGCTTTCAGCACATGAAATCACAAACAATAAATTTTGAAGTTGTCACTTGTGAAGTCAGAATTAGAGATGGTTAATAATTTTAATAATTTTAAAAGTAGAATGGTATTATTTAATGATTTTATTCAATAAAAGTGTATGCTAGTGAATGTCTTTATAAAATACTTTTCCATAATAAAATTCCATTTATTTATTTATTTATTTATTTATTTATTTTTCTAAAGAAAGTAACATAAAAATATTAGTGGATGCAAATAATTTTTATCTACTTTTCAGATTATAAAAATTCACCGTTACAATAATTTGATGCTATTAAGAAAACACAAAAAATGTGCTGAACAATCTTTTCAGTAATGACAATAAAAACAATTAGTATATGCAGGAGAAAAATGTTACATAGGCACACACAAGATTTTTCATATCTTATCTCTAAATAGTGTCCTGTGGAGAAGGTTAGAAAGCTTGTTTGTGAAAAGTTCTCTTGTTTGTTAATATCTGTATTTCCAAGAAACTAGTGACAGGAACGAAAAATAATATTGTCCATTACATTGTCTTCACTCAGATGTGGAATTAGAAACCTCTTTGCAATGGAAGAGTCTACTTGAGGGAAAAACAACAGGATATAATTAAAATAGGATCCTTACTAAATCAACACATCATTTTTAACAGCATGTATTAAGTTTTCATGGCAAGGTTTTCATAGTGGGAGACTGAAAGAGTGGCTTCTGTGAGAAGAGCCTAGAAGAAGCCTCATGTTAGGTTAGAGTCATTTCCAGACTATGTTGCAAAATGGACCTTTGCAGGTCAAAGTTGAGCTAATGAGTGACCCGTATTACACTGCTGTGAGAGTATATGTATAAAAGAAAAAACATGGTGCAGCTGCTTCTGGGAGACAAGAATGAGAAGCAACCTTGAAGTCGGTGAATAGAATGGGGAGGAAAAAGTGCTTCAGATGTCAAAACAAAATTTCTCCTGCAGCCTATGCAGATGAGCCCACAGTGAGGTAGGAGGTCTGAAGGAGCTGCACATATAGGGTCCCATGCTGGTGTAGTACACTCCTAAATGACTGTATTCATGGTAAGAACTCATGTGGAAGCAGTTCTTGAAGAAGTCCACATGCAATCTGTTCTTGAAGAACTGTTCTGCCAGTTTGAGAATGATGGCATATCCTATACTAGGAGCAACACTCTGGAGCAGGGGAAGAGAGTGAGGATGAAGGAAGGAATGGCAAAGATGAAGCATTATGGGCTGACCACCATCTCAATTCCTCATCTTCCTGCTTGGGATGAGGACAGAGAAGAGATTAGATAGCAGGAAGACAAGATTTTTAGTTTGCTTTTTGTTCTTACTGCTCTATTCTGTTATTAATAGATAACACATTGAATTTATTTCTCTATTATGTCTGTTTTTTTCCATGACAGTAATTAGTGTCTCCCTGTTCTTGTCTTAACACATAAGCTTTAACACTGCATTTGATCCCCATGACCTTCTGAGGAGGGAATTAGAGTGGCATGGTGATGCTGAGCTGACCATCAATGTTAAACCACCACAGCATATGAATTAAAGTGTCTCTTGTGACACTGGGAGCTCAATTCTATACTTAAGAGTATTTTTGAGCTATGCACAATTTTATCTCAAATTGCAATGGATTTGAACAAAGGTCACTGTTGTTATGCTTTGCAATTTTGTTTAGCCTCATGTGAATACAAATACATTTGAATTAATCTAATCATACCAAAAATTAATTGGTTAATTTTTAATAATAATCAACTATTTTTACTTCAAAGGTCTTCCTTTCTATTCTGAAATAATGAACATTTTTTTTTCAGACAATCTCCCTACTTCTTAAATGTCAAAGATGAATGCCATTAAGTTTTTATTTCTTTTATATATTGTCCCTTTACGTTTCCATAGCAAATTGCAAATTTGTTTCCTACTATATATGGTTTAACATAAATAAAATGTCGTACATTGAACTGCACAGAAGTTAATTAAGGATTCTTTACATTAAAACACTGAATGTATCTTTAGAGAATCTTTAGAATGTATCTATATTAGAGAGTTCTTTGATGTTATTGAGCTTGAGACTGGGGATGATAAGGTTGAATCCCTATGGGTAAAGACCAGGGGAAGGGCTGACAAGGCAGACTTTCTGCTGGGCGTCTGCAACAGACTGCTGAACCAGGATGAAGAGACAGATGAGGAGTTCTACAAGCAGCTGGTGGAAGCTGTGTGATCACCAGCCCTTGTCCTCATGTGGGACTTCAACTTCCCCAACATATGCTGCACACAGTGCAAAGGAGTCTATGAGATTTCTGGAGTGTATGGAGGATTACTTTCTGATGCACCTAGTGAGAGAGCCAATGAGAGGATCTGCCCCACTAGACCTGCTATTCACAAACAGAGAAAGTCTGGTGGGAGATGTGAAGGTCAGGGGCTGTCTTGGACACAGTGACCATGAAACGGTACAGTTCTTGATTCTTGGAGGAGCAGGAAGGGGAACAGCAAAACTGCTACCTTGGACTGGGCAGACTGAATTATTCAAAGTCTAGTAGGGGGAATCCCCTGAGTTTCAGGCACAGGAGCTGGATGTCCTATTTACCAGTATTACTTCAGTTTAAAACATCATACAAATATTTGTTCAAGGATTCCAATGTTTGCAAGATATCAAGAGTGAAACTAAGAAATAAATCAGTAATTTCGTAGACAACATTGCACTATACATTCATCTATCTTTTTTTTCTTTTTTCTCAAAACAAACAAATAAATCCAAGTCCATCAAAACTCTACCAAATTCTGGTATAGTTCACACAATATTTTTCTTTTGTATCTCTAGAATTAAGTCACTCAATGCAACAGTGTAAGTAATAGCCTTGATGCCGTTCTTTCTATCTCATACTCAGATGATAACAAAGATTCTGAAATGTACAGCAATACCATCCATCTAGCAAGATAATTTTAAGTACAAAAGAAATGAAAAACCAATTACAAAGGAAATATCAATATACAGCTACAGGATATGATACTTAGGTCTTTTTTCTTGTTTTCGCTTAATATTTCTCTCTCTTTTCATCTTCCATTGGAGTTACCTTCTCTATATTCCTCTTCCATTTAATGACCTTTGTTTTTTAATGAGGAAAATGCCTTTGAATTCTTGTCATTTTGTTGTATTTCCTTGATTTTCTGTTTGCTTATTTTTTCCCTGTTTAAACATCATTACATATCAAACAATTATTCAACTCCAGGTTCTAAGTGCCAATTAACTCATAAAGCAAGCTTATCCAAAATGATCTGTTCTTTACTCTAGTTTATATGCAGACTGTCTGAATCAGAAAACAGTCCAGAGGAAATCATAGCTTTGACATTCATACCTGTTATCCTATTGCTTGAGAAAAATGTAGTGTTAAGACAGCACAGAAAAATACCTACAGTTCTTTCACCAGGAAAAGAATTTGTGGCTCTGTGAACCTATACTACAATGAAGAATCTGGTTTCATGAAAGTATCTCTGTTTAATACCTATCCTGCAGATTTCTCTAACTTCATCTGTTTTGTTGATATTTCCTGGAAATACCTCAATTTTTCCCACTAGGAGTTTAAAATAGAAGCTCATGTTTTCTATACAGAAAGCACATTTTCTAACTGCATGAAAGGATAGTTAATTCCCTGTTTATCAACTACTTTACCAGTCTGATTTCGAAGTCAACATTCATTTTATGAATACTATTAAAAATGAAATAAATGAAGTGATGATTCAGAAAACTAAATTCCTGAATGATACTGTATTTGGACTTCTGTATATTTTCAAAACGTTCACGAAAAAAGAAAACATTTGTAAGTGCAATGTTTTCTTAGAAAAGTGACCATTCACCTTTATAGATGTAACTTTAATCTATGTTATCGATTTTCTTTACTGGAGATTAAAGACAGCAAGCTATCTATATACATATATGCTTTTTCTTGTAGTTATTTCTGGTGTGATGTATATTTCTTAAATTCTCTTGATGTGTAGATAAGAGTGTATAGTTTAGATTTTCCACTGCTAATGAGACAGAAGGCTTTTTAAAAGAAAAGCCACAGCAGAAAGCCAACAAAATGCAGAATTAATTAGGAAGTTACCTAGTCTCAGTTTATAGTTCAGCAGTGGAGACCATCTGTTTCATTTTACTTTTCTTATACTATTGAGTGTGTCACAGAATGAGTGTCTAAGGACATCTGTAGTAAGATCACCATTTATTTTACATTTCAAGTATTCTCCATATTTTTTGAAAAAGACATTGCATTATATTAATGGATTTGAAAGAGCTAATGTATTTTAATACTTCTTAATAAGATATTAAAACTAGTGAGAGAATGATTTATTAGAAAATACGGTTGAAAACGTGTACTTGAAACTATAAGTACTTGAGTTAAGCATATGCAACAGCTGTTGGACCAGCTGCAACATAGCCCTTTTATTTCCGAGCTCTTCACAGAAGCTTAACTATACAGCCATAATTTCAACAAAACATATTCAGAAATACATATACAGTAAAATCCCTGATTTGATGGAATTAGTCCCAGGGCCCAACAGGAGTTAAAGACCTTTAGTGCAGTTTTAAAGCACATTTATATATTGAATGCTCTCTTTGTAACTGTGGCTTCATATTGGACAGAATTGCATCCTGGAGTTTGTATTCTGAACTGGTTTTCATTTTTCAAAAGCAACTCTGATGAAATCATCAGCACAGTTAAATTGAGTGAGTTGGAATCTATTCCTGCTTTTGTGTTGCCAACAGAATTGTTTATAGAATTCCAATCATAATGTCAGTAAGCTGTGGTGTGTAATTCCTTCCTCTTTCTCCCACAAAGAATAAATGAGAGTTATCATCAGAGCTTAAGATGAAGGCAGAACTCTATCACTAATGGCATACATTTTGCAAATCCTTCATTACATACTGTTGCAGCTCTCAGGAAAGAATCCAAAATATTTTTGGAATAAAAAGATTAAAAAAAAAAAAAAAAATGAGACAAATGCTTTATATACAATCCTAATAAATCATTAAGGCATGATGAATGGAATACCACTTCTCTTACTCGTTTCTGTTGTTGTTTGTTTGTTTGATTTAATATTTAAAGGAGAACTGTACCAACAGAAATTAATGGTTTGAAAACTGACTACAATTAATGTGCAAATGTTAGGTCTTCTGGATGTTGCCAATCATGATTGATAAAATAAGAACTATGGAGATTAACTTAAAACATTTATTTTAAAAATACTGATTTAAAATTAGGTAGAAGCATGTTCCCAGTCAACCTATCTTCAATATTCGTGTGACTATAATGTACGTAACTTGATTTTTAGAATATAAATGGACAAAGATTTTTCTGTGGTACACTTGTTTTCTTCCATTTTTAAGTTACCTGACTTTTGAGGTTATAGATTTATATTCCTCTTCAGAGAATCAACAGTTTTTGAAAAGAAAAGATGATGAGACAATAAGATAGCTATTATAACCTGAGCCACAGGGTTTCCCTGCTCTGCTCTCTGGAATTGGAATCTGACTGATTGCATTTAGTACAGTACTGGTAGAGACTACTAAGCTTTTTCCTCCCAGTGTGTAGAGAGAAAAAAGTTTCCATTTTGCTGGGATGACTGGCTTCACTTTTACTGAAAAAATAAATGAGGCAGACTACATATTAGACCTTCTTTTGTTACTTGAAGCAATCCATTTTCCAGTGAAAGCTTTAGTCAGGTGTACTTAAGTGTATCCAGGGAGCTGGTCAGTGGTTGTCATACTAAACTGCAGGTTTTTGCACTCCAAAGTTTTTATTTTACTGGTAATGGGGTCTTCATTTTGCCTGCCTGACGCAAATGATAAACTGAAAAGTACCACACCATTGTTCTACTGACCAGTAATAGAGCAATTACAGCCATTTATTATACCACTTTTTCCTTGCCAAAGTGAATCATCCACAGCATTAAAACAGCAACTAAAAGATAAACTTTTAAAATTTTTTTAGGAAGACCATAAAACTCAATAAGAAATCTGTTTAGGATATGCGACAGTTCACAGGATGCGTAGATGATACGTTTCGATAGAATCATTGAGACACTTCATCAATAAATTGTAGTAAAATTAAATAATGTTTTATCAGTAGCATAAGGTCATGCAGCATAGTAACAGCTCCTTATAGTGGCCAGAAAGGTTAACTCAGAAGATGGAAGTTTGAGAAAAAAAAATTTTTGGTAACTTTCTCGTATTAAAATCTTAACAGTCTTAAGCCTGATACTTTCCTGACAGTGAAGTTTTTACAGGGTCAATTCAGCAATATCAACTTCTTATCTTGTGTAAAATGAGCTATCTATAAGGCTGGAATAAAAATGCAGCCTAGATGATTACAGAAGAAATGAACAACTCACTAGTTGAGGACTAGGAAAGAACATGGGGGCCTTGGTGGATGAGGAGTTGGACATGAGCCAGCAGTGTGCTTGCAACCTGGAAGGCCAACTATTTTCTGGGCTGCATTAGAAGATGAGTGAGAGGGAAGTGATTGTCTTCCTCTACTCAGCTCTTGTGAGGCCCCGTCTGGACTACAACATCCAGGCCTGGGACCCTCAGTACAGGAAGTACAGTCCAGAGGAGGGACACTAAGATGATCAGAGGGCTGGAGCACCTCTCCTATGAAGAAAGGTTGAGGGAACTGAGGACGGAGAAGAGAAGGCTCCAGGGACACCTCATTGTGGCTTTCCAGTACTTGGAGGGAGCATATAAACAGGATGGGGTATGACTGTTTACATGGGTTGATAGTGATAAGAAAAGGAGGGGTGGTTTTAAATTGAGATAGGGAAAATGAAGTTAGATACTGGGAGGAAGTTTTTCACTCAGATGGTGGAACAGATTGCCCAGAGATGTAGCGGATTCCTCACCCCTGGAGGCACTCAAGGCCAGGCTGCATGTGACTGGGCAGGCTGGTCTAGTGGTTGTAACCCTGACAACGATAGGGAGGTTGAAACTAAATCATCTTTGAAGTCCTTTTCAACCTAAGGCCATTCTATGATTCTATGATTCAATACACCATGAAAAGAGACATAGGGAAAGCAAGAGAGCCAACAGAGCAATGTACCTCAAATGCAGTGTGGTCAGAGATGGGGGTGACAGTGACCAAGCCCTTCTGTGTGAATAAAATCAGACACCATGGAGCACAGCATCTCAGAAGTGTGGCGAACAGGATGGGCAAACAGAGCATGGCAAATCTAAAGGGCATGGAGCAAGCAGCTCACTCAGGGTGCTCAAGCAGGGGAGGCAAGCAGGACAGTGGACTCTACTTGTGAGACAAGCTCATCTAACAGCTGGCAACCTAACCAACAAATCTAACCACGTTTTCTAATAGGCGGAAAGCTCTTGTCAAAAACAATGTGGCAACTCAAATGGAATACCTGTCAAAAAATATGTGGTAGTTCAGGGCTCTGTCTGCAGGGAGTGCCTGAGGCTGCTTCTGCTAGTGAAGGGTGACAGTGATAACATCTGAGGCGTGAGGTGTGAGAAGGAGGATATCCATTCAGTATGGTCGCAGAGCTCAAGGAGGAGATGGAGAGATTAAGGAGCATCAAGGTGAGCAAAAGAGACTGTGAAAGTAAATTACTGCCATACCTGTAAGAAAGGAATCAGGGTGATACCCCCCGAACAGTGGTGAACCTCCTGTTCTGTCACAGTCAGGCAGAGAGAGGGGATTTAGGAGCTGAGGAGGAATGGAAACAGAATCCAGCTCTATGTTACAGGCAAATCTCAACCCTACCTACCTAGACTGCCCACGTGGCCCTTTGTTATGAGTTTGAGCTCCGGACCTTGAGAGAGAGGTGAATGAGTATGCAGTGAAAGCTGCATCCATGTTGCAGCTTCCACTGCAAACTCATGGTTGAGCTAAGGTGAGGTGGTTGACTCTATGCCTCAATACTGCCTCTGCCAAGAAGGAAAGAAGAGTGACCCTTCTCTCAGACCCTTGTAAGAGGAATGGAGGACTCCATATGTCAACCATAACCTACCGGTAAGTGTGCTTTTTACCTGGGATTTGTGTCAGAGACATTACTAGGAGTCTCCTTAGACTGGTTCACCCCTCTGTTCATTATCCTATACTGATAAATCATGCTGGCAGTGATGAAGTTGCTGAGAGAAGCCTGCGGGCTATCAAAAGGGATTTCAGAACATTGGGTTCCTTCTGGAATCTACGCCAAGGCACATGGAAGGCAGAGAAGTGATATGGGAGAATCAGCATGGCTTCACCAATGATACTTCGTGTTAAATCAACTTAGTGATTTAGATACACTTTCTGTGATGGAGTAACTGCATCAGTGAAGAAAGGGAGAACCATCTATTTGGATTTCACTAAGGTCTTTGACATGTTACCCCATGGCATCCTTCTTTCCATGTTGGAAAAATATGGATTAGATGGTTGGACTCTTCAGTGGACTGTGGGATCGAATCCAGAGAGAGGTCATCAATGGTTCGGTGTCTGGATTGAGATCAGTGAAGAGTGGTGTCCTTCAGGGGTCAATTCCGAGACTGATAATCTTTAATATCTTCATCAGTGACATCAATTTTGGAGTCATGTGCAGCCTCAGTAAGCTTGCTGATAACACCAAGATGAAAGATGTGGCCGACACACCAGAGGGACAGGATGTCAGCCAGAGGGACCTAGACAGATTTGACCAGTGAGCATAGGTAAATGTCATGTGGTTCAACAAATCTAAAAGCAAGTTTTCACACTTGTATTGAGGCAACCTCCTCTACTAATACAAGCTAAGGGATGAAAGGATTGAGTATAGCCCTGCTGAAAAAGACCTAGGTGTACTCTTGGGTGGGAAGCTGGGCACGAGCCATCAATGTGCTCTCACAGACCAGAAAGCCAACTGCATATTGAGCTGCATCAAAAGAAGCATGGACAGCAGGTTGAGGGAGGTGATCCTGCTCCTCTACTCTAGGAATCTAGGTGTCCTCTAGGTGACACCTAACCTGGAAAACTGCATCCAGATATGGAGTCATCAGTATGGGAGACACATAGACCTGTTGGATTGCATCCAGAGGGGGGCCACGGAAATAATCCAAGGGATGAAACACCTCTTCTATGAAGACAGCTTGAAAGATCTGGGCTGTGCAGCCTGGAGAAGAGAAGGCTCCAAGATGAGAGCATGAGAGCAGCATTTCAGTATCTAAAGGAGAGCTATAAGAAAGAAGGGAACAGATTCTTTAGCAATGTCTCTGGTGTTAAGACAATGGCAAATGGTTTCAAACTTCAAGAGGGGGGATTTCAGTTGAGTATATGGAAAAAGTCTTTCACAGTGAGGGTGCTGAGGCACTGGAACATGTTTGTCTCGATGACCTTTAATAATCCCTTCCTACTCTAAGGCTTCTCTGATTTTATTGTTCAATGAAAATGCTACATATCATATACTATTCTTAAGCTAAATGGGGACAAGTATAAATCCATAATTATTATAAAGCCTTGATTATTTAAATTTGTCTATTTACTTTTTCTTTGCTTATAATAATTTTTTTTTACAGGAATCTGAGCACAAAAATCCTAAATGATTTTTAAAAGCTCTGCAAGTAAATTATACATTCATTATAACATAAGATTGCACTTTCTTTACTGTAAAGACGTGTTGAATTAGAAATATACTACTGAGCAATCATTTAGATTGCAACCTTGGGCATCTTAGCTCAAAACATACAGATGTAATATGCTGCAACATCAAGTCTATTGAGTAACTACTTCTCAAGCTCTGTAAGTGACTAGATTGTGAGCATTTTGCTTAGCTTGTCAAACATATTGAGACTAAGGATAGCATCTTGAAAAAGCATGGATAATGGAATGACAGAATCCTGCAGGATTGAGACAGGAGAATTAAATTCTGATCCAGCTTTATATTTGCTATATTTTCCCCAGTACAGAGCTTAGCCTACTGAAAAACAAACCAAAAACCTATAATTCTATAATAATAGTCATGATAAAATAAATATAATAGTTTTGGGAAAGAAATTGTGAATGCCTGTTTGTATTTTAACAAAAAAATGCTACAACAGAAAGCCAAACAAATATTCAAGGAAAAGGAAATACAATCTTCGTCCAGAATGCAATTTTATACTTTGTTGAGAGACTGTAAAGAGGCTGGCATTGAATGAGCTTCCTCCAAGCTAACAGAGAAATGTGTGAAGGAGCTGGCTTCTAATTCATCAGTGGGAAAATGATTTGTGCTTTCAATGCTCTGTATTTACTTTAACACTTCACACTGACATATCCAAGTTATAAAAAAAAAAAAAAAAAAAAAAAGAAAAAAAAAAGAAAAAAAAGAGTGGAAGGAAGTTTGATCTGAGAAGAAAAAAATATTTAAATGAATCTTTAGTTTGTCTGCTCTTGCTAACTCATTAATCCTGAATGGTGTCAGTCAGTAAGTTTAATAGCTATGAGTGTTAGTGCTGTGGTCAGTTCCAAATTGTAGTATTGATTAATTGATTGTCCTCTTCCAGTTCTGAATTATATTAGTTAGCTAGCTCAAATTGGCTGGCTGAAGGCCAAAACATAATCTCTTGTGAAGACAACAAACAGCTCCACAGTTTCACTGCTGTGGTTCAGTGATTAAAACAAAATTTTTGAATGATTATTTGATAAAAATAATTTGCAAACTGTAGTTAATACATAGATAATTTGAGCTACTGGATCAAGAAACAGGCTTCTTTTATATTCAGACTTCTATCACCTGGGGATAATACTACATCTGCTGAAGTTCAAATGGATATGAGAATTGGAGAAATAAAACAGTGATGGTAGTGGTGTAGGAATGGAAAGAGATGTATAAGAATCAGAACTGAAGACTACGTCAGGGCATTAAAACAGTTTTGTAGACCCTAACTAAAATGAAAACTGGAAAAGGAAATTCAGGACATGACTCAAGTCTGATTGACACTTCTGTCTGGTGAAAATTATGAAATATCTGCCTATCACACGAATAACTAATTTTCAAGAGCATTAGGCATTTTTAAAATTAAATAGAAGAGAGATAAAATGTTTCTCCAGTTTTTTGATTGAATAAGAAATAAAGATTCATCTAATACTTTTCTAATAATTTATAAGAGAAAGTCTATGAAAGAAAGCTTCTCCTTTTCTTTCCCTTAATAGAAAAACTTGTTTATTAGTTGCTATTTACTTATCTATTCCTGTTTGCTTTGATACATAGCTAGACATGATTTTTCCTCAATTAAATGCAAATTATAAGAGGAGTAATCAGTCATTTTATTTTTTTGTTGTTGATTGTTTATTCTTCATCTAAGCTTCATAAGGTGCATGTGAAGTGATATTTTTTTCCAAACAGCCACAGAAATGTAAAGTTGTGATTCTGAGATGAGGCTTCATAGAAAAAATGTAAAAATTTCTCACTGAAAAGAAATCCCCTGAACTCATAAAAAAAAAAGTGTGTGAGTGAAGCATATAAATAAAGTAGTGATACCATTGTACAACATAACAAGCACATTTGGGTGAGTTTATTTAGTGAAATTAAGGGAAACTGAAGAATCCAATTCTAAAACTAGTTAAGTTGATCAAAACCAGCAAGTATCCTTTAACTTACATTAGGAAAATTATCCGATTTTATCTGCTATTTACCATCTTTTATTAACAAATCATATCAAGGCTAAGTCATATGTAGAAAAAAAAGCAGAGTTCAAAGTACGAACACCTTGACATCAACATAACTGATATAATTTTTTACTGATTTCTGTTTGATATTCCATATCGTAACATCATGTAGTGTACTAGGAATTGAAAAGTTAATTATGGAATTCTGTGCATTGTTGATAGTTCCTGTTATCTGGTTTCAAAAGAGAAGAATGAACTATAGCTCCCAGAAAAATTCATTTTTCCGTTTCTATTTGCTGTTTGGAGGGAAAGATACAACTGACCACGAGTCATGAGACTATCTCTTTGCTCTCTGTGCTCCCTGACTGTCTCACCTACAGCATTACAGTAAGAACTTCACTTTCTGAAATTCTCTCTCATCTAATTTATTATCTTCAATTCCAATCACATTGGCATGTTGTTTTATCTCACATTCTGCTATTATATTTAGTAAATCAAGATTTTCCCTTAGCTCGTTGCTTCCTATTTCCTTGTTTAGGCCCATCTCCCTACTTTTTCTCTTTTCCCACTTCTTCCCTTCCCAGGGCATGAGACGACAGGTCCCTTCACTCTCTTGGAACCAGGCTGAACCAGTCCAAACTGTGATGACTGTATACCATCAGTAACAGCAGTCTTACAGGTTATAATAGCCAAAGGTTTTGTTGCCTCATTGCATTACAATTTTTGTCTACAATGCTAGAGAACTGCATAGGGATTTTTCTTACTTCTGAGAAAATAGAAGGAGGCTTGATTGCAGTCTAACGTAGTACTGACTAAGAAATGATTAGCAATTTTTTGAATTAATACCTTTTCATGCTTTGTACTTTTATGTCTTCACATGCTAGGGGAAGTGAGCAGCCAGCTTAAGATTTCCAAAGCATTGCATCAACTACTGGGAAGATCCAGGGATCATAGTAGGCCAGCAAAGCCCTCATAGTTTCTCTATGAAAGAAAAACATGGGGTAGAAGTTGCTTTAACATATATGTCTGTTTGACAGTTCCACCTTCCAGATGACACTACGAAGGGATATGATCCTATATAGTCATTGCATCTTAATCTGTCAGTTATACATGAATGTTCATTTATTAAATTGCACTTGGAATGACACTAGATATCTATGTTAAGAAAATAAAACTATCCTAAACATACCTGAACCTTGCTAGAAAAACTGAGACAGAAAGAAAGGTTATATCCTTAGAATAGAATAAGAGGTTTAATTGTATTTCTTGTTTCATGTAGATACATGGGAAGAGTAGAAGAAAAGAATGTGCAGCCAAGACCACACAAAATTTTTTTATCTAGGACAGAATGCAAAGATGTGACTAATACATTATATATTTTAGTTCTCATTATTTAACAGAATTTAAAATGCTTGCAAGTACCTTTAATATATATACTGATTTTTTTTTCTCTTGCTTTATTTCACTCATTAACAATAGAGTTGTTCAAAAATAATCAAAATAAAGAGTGTAGTTGAGACTACTGCCCAAGGCTAATAAATTTCATAAAAGCTGCAACTAAATTCAATCAACTTTGAGATCTATAAGCATCTGATGCTTTGCTGAAAGGCTTTAACACTTTAATTTTCACTGTTTTCAGATTGCCTACCACATCTGTGATGTTTGTTCAACTCAGTTTTATCTCTACCTTTAATGTACTTTCAGTAAGAAAACTGTTTATACCAGAAGAAACAAAATAAGTTGAAGTACTTTTATTTGCTATATGAAGAGAGAAGAACATTTCAAAGAATGAATTTTCTGAAACCAAGACAGATTGAATGGGATAGAGTTTATGAAAGACAGAAAATAAAAGACAATGATAAAAAAGGTTTACAACATCACCTCCTCCCTAGACAAAGGCACACATCAGAGACATATATTCTGAGCAAGAAATTTCCTCCTCAGCTAATGTGCTTGCACTGTATGTCTGTGCACGTTTTGTCTCACTCTTCCAGCAGTTGATAATGTCCTGCTCTACAGAAGTAAGAAATGGCACACTTTGTCAAAAAGTGAGTTTAACATAGACCTCAGCTAAGAGAGATTAAATCTACATCTTCTAAGGCTTTTCTGAAATTTGGCTGGCTGGCTGTACTTCAGTTGTACTGAAAAGACAAATGCATACAATTGCTAGAGGATTATTTAAGGAAAGAATTTGTACCAATGTGTTTTTGATAATCTTACAAAATGGAACATACATCCTTAAGACTAGAGAGGTATGACAGTAGATTCCTAGAAGGAAATGCTTTTTTGTCAAAGATTCCCATGTCAACTAATGGCCCAGGCCACTTGTGTGTAATGTAATGAAACAAATAAGAAAGGAGAGTATTTTTAGGGATTGATTATTGTATTTCATTGTTTTCTGCCAAGAGTCAACAAAAACATTGTTATTACAGAAAACTGAAATTATATAGAGTATAGGTACTACTCCTGGTGTAGAACTTGCCAAAAGACAATGTGCATTTGTTCTTAATTCCATGTATAGAGATTAGGTAATTATATGCATGTAATAAGAAAAAATCTGCTCAGTGTTAAAGTTCTGATTTATTAGAAATCTCTTCCCTTTCCCCACCCACCCCCCAAGAAAAAAGGCGCTACTTTTCTTGGGAATCAAATGGTAAATATTTGATAATTGACTGAGCTTAACTTGACACCTTTTGTCATTTAAACAAACAAAAGTCTATTTTAGTGCTTAATTATTCATCCAGTCCAGTTTGCACACAGTACGTTACAAAGAAGGTAGTAACACTCTTTTTGACAGAGGAAATGATTGTAAGATGTAATAATTTTATTTGCAAGATATAAAAATTTTCTTATTATTTACAGTATTCAGTGTATTTGAACATTTTTGTTCAGCATCTTTTTCCTTTCTTTGTGCAGCTAGTACAAAAAAAGTCAGTTCTGTTTAATAATCTCAAGTATTCTTAGGGAATAAGAGCATTGCTTCCTGTCTACAAAGTATTCTGTTCACACAGGGTTTATGTTGGTCCTTACAACAGCACTTCAAGAGATATTAAAAAATTAAATATAATAAAAGATTGTTAACAAAATTAGACATTTCTCAATATCATTAAAAATCAGAAATTCTTGCCTAGAACATTAGGTGGTTTTGTTTGTTTTTTTTTTATTTATTTATTTATTTTTTTTTTTTTTGCTTGTTTGTTTGTTTTGATGATGCTTATAGGTAATTTTTATTCCTCTTCTGCACCATTTTAATATGGCATTAATAAGCTTTTCTTTAGTAAGTGTTCTAGTTTGTTTAAATTGACCGCTCTGTGGAATCAGCTTCTTTGGTTTAATAAGGATGTCAGTATTTGCTGATTAATAGTAAATACAGTAAAGACAGAAAACATTTTCCAAGCAAAGGAATATAAAGCTTATTAGACAATGCTCTAGTCATATTAGGAAAGAACATCAGCAGCTTGGCTTAAACTTGCACAGTTTATTTTTAACAAAGACCCTCCCTAAAATATCTTAGGACAAAAAGATACTCAAGTTACAGATTTTTGAAAGTTCTTGCAATACCTATTGTGAAAGCCAAATAGTAGTAAGGCTATGGTGAACGATCTGTCACAATCATAGGTTAACAAATTACTTACTTAAAAAAATATTTTTAAACTACTAAATATTTATAATGCATATTTGAAAACCAAGATCCTAATTAGAAAACTGATTCTTTTTGCAGGTTTGAAAGATAAAAGGGCTAGATTATTACAAGTTTAATTGATGTGATTAATCACACAGATCTTTTCAGTCTGCTTACAGTTATAAGTAGAGAGTTGTTAGTACAATGCACAACAAAATGTAATTCTTGTTTAATCTTTCTTTTTCCCTTTATTAGAAATAAGCAGTTAAACTGATTACAAGCAAACATCTGACTTAATCTGTTTTTGTGTTTGTTCATTTTTTGTTTTATTTTTAATAAAAAATATTTGCACTGACATTGTTTTCTATACTGATAGTTACTTCTTCTTGCTTCGGTCATTCATTCTCATATATCAATTACCTGCTTCCTTTCCTTTAGGTCTGCACCTGGCATTGCTAAGACAGTCCAGAGAATCTAACATAAGATATCAAGTAAAAGTGAGGCATACCTAGATAAGTATTTGTTTAACACGGAAAACAAGTTTTTCATAAAATTTGTCTAAGTATACAGGCTGAAGGCAAACCCATGCATATACGAGTAAATCCATGTGTGATGCTTATAATGAGTCTTAAAAGACTACTAAACTGACTATGTATTCTACAAGCACTGCTGTATTACTGAATTTTGAGCTTCTGAGATGATCAGCCTTGGAAAATCCGGCTACATTTTGAAGCTGGGACAGTGTCAGAGAGTTATGGAAAGAATACATGGCAGATCACTCTATGGTAAGTTTGCCTTTGGTCATTCAGTTTCCTATTTGTGATTTGCCAGAGAGATATTGTGTTAGTGCCTACTTTGGCTATAATTCTTGTGAAACTGGGCATGAACAGTTTCAGAAAGAGCATAGACTACCTAGAGGCAAGACAAATGCCAGCTGTATAAGAGATGGTAAGAGAAGGTAAGCCTAGCTTTCAATACCTTGATGAAAATACCTGTGACAGGTACACAGGGCCAGGTGAGCCTAATATGTAGAAGATGGAATGCTGTCCACACACTTTCTCCTATTCTGTGGACATACCCTGTTACAGGGCTCTTTCATCTTAGCTGAGAAGGAAGCTAAGCATATCTTTTCAAGGACTCAAGAAAGCTTAATACTGATGAGAATTATTTTAACTTTGCAAATAGCAAAATGAGTTTTTTGTTTGTTTGTTTGTTTTTGTTTTTTTCTTTTTCAATAGTAAAAATCCTATCTTTCGTTTCTACTGGATAGCAGTCATGCAGAATTTTCCCTGTCTATACTCACATGTTTATTTGAAAATGCAGGTATGATTTATGGATGAGTAGTGGCTTTTTGTACCTTGCAAGAACTGAACCAGTATTTCTGTTGTGTAGGTCACTTGCTTGTCTCACAGACATGTCTTACAGACAAACAGAATTTTGACAATAACAATCTTGGCAATCAAAGGTAATATATAACAGCAGCTTTATAAAATCAGCTTGAAGAATTAAGTAGTACAGTAAAACCAGAAAACAAGAGTATCTCATTTGTGGCAGTGTATATTCAGGTATCTAACACTACTTCCGAAACCAGTATTTTTGATTGTACTGTAAATGTTATAGTTAACATTGCTCTTGTCTTATATAAGTGAGCTGTAGCCTGCCATGGCTATCACAGAATCATAGAATCACAGAATTGCTCAGGCTGGAAAAGACCTTCAAGATCTATGCTCTATCCATTTCTGATCAATCAAGATGTCTTTTTTTTTTTTTTTTTTTTTTTTTAATATATTTCTGTTTATGTTAATTAAAAATAGGAATATATTACAAACAACATTTTCTAGTTAATGCAAAACGAGTCACAGAAAGAAAAAAAAAAAAGAACAAGGCAAACCAAAAATACATCAAAAGCTAAAACAGAATGAGTGATATGAGACTATGAAAATTGCAAGCAGGTACCTCTGAAAGCTAAAAAGGGGAATATATGATGTTTTATTTTTACTAGAGATTAGCTTTCAGATACCTAGGATTTTAAGGTAGTGTGCAACTGGCCTCTGGTTTTACAGTGGACTTCTTGCAGATTCTGAATTCAATTATGTATCTTGTATCTTAATTTCAGCCTTCTTTTCTGTGTATATCTCCAATGAATACTAATTTTTCTTTCAGAAACAGAATTCATCCTTTCTGTATTTTACTGAAATGACTATAAAAATCTCAGTCTCATGGGTTTTGATAAAAATGACCAAAGAAAGGCTGGATGGGGGAGGGAGTGGGACACCAAATGTAGACTTGTAAAAGGGAAATATAAATTTCCCCTTACACTCATTATAAATGTTACTGGTAAAGCAGTAATAAAATAATCTTCTTTAAGGAAATGAGAATGAAAAAAATGGAAGAGCAGATGTAGTTTTCAGGAAAATAATTGATTAGTGGGATATGGGGGAAGAAACAGGAAAGAACAGCATCTACAGGAAATCAACTGTTAATAAATATCAGAAACAGCAGTAAAATGACAAGATAAGCTGTAGCATATGTTCCTCCAGCTACGAAATAGAAATCATTTTCTATAGAAGAGATGCTGATAAGCCTGTCTCCTCCCTAGAAGGCAATCATTTTACATTCTATATTATTTGAAAAGAGCCTGATTATTTTCCTTTGAATGAAAAAAGATGATTCACATTTACCTGTCAACAGAATTTTCAATTTGCATGTTTCGCCTGCATACTTAAAGGGATATGATGGAACCATAGCAAGCAAAGGAGAAATCTTTTGTGAGATCTAAATAAATAACAATTCATAGTCACCAATATCATTGCACCTTTTTCCTATTTCAAATTACTCTTAGAGTACAGAGGAACTATTAAATATCTTTTTTTTTTTTTTTTTTTTTTTTCCGGAAAGGATAATATTAATGAGCAGCAGCATTTCTATCAAGGTCAACTGAGATATCCCACCAAAAATTATACCTGCAATGGGAGGTAGCATAAGAAAATTACAGTGATGTTACTGAAAATCTAGATTTAAAAGCCAAATAAATATCTCACGTATATTTTGTTATTCACTAAGCAGGGTTGGTGTATATGTGCATGCATATTTTCTGGTAGGAGACACACTAGTAAGTATAAAATAAAGATAGTAAATAATTTCTTCATTAATTAAGAACACTTGGAAGTGAAGCCTGATTAATAGTGTAAAAGTTCGTGAAATATTAATTTCTTGAAAATATTTTAATGATTCTCCATCAGGAAATATGATGATGCTCCATCACTTCTTGTCATATTTTCAGACAACTAGGAAGAGACTGAGTGAGAGAAAGAGAGTGGACCTTTTTCTTATGAAAGTGTCTAAAAATCGGTAACTGAAATATAAGAGGGTTCACTTCGTTCTCAATGTGCAATTCTGAAATAAATTATTCTCAATGGAAATCCAGAAATCCCAAAGAAATGGTCTCACAAGAGACTGAACTATTGATCTTATTGGGTAGGCTTTACATAAAGGTTTTCGAAAGAAGAAATTTTCTAGCTTCAGCTGTGGCATATTTATAGGGCTATTTTATCATCTGTTTTCATCCTTTCTCCAAGGAGCTTTTTAAGTAGGTCAACAAATTTTCTATCCCTTCTTCCTGGCAGTCTTACTTTATCAATTCCTTCTTCAAACAGTGCTGCAGATACAGGAAGTATCCACACGCTCATGCTCACTATGACCTGCTCTACTCTCACTACATCTAGATCTTTCCCATTCTGATCAACATAAGTAGCATATAACTTTACAGGTCTGCACGGTTAACATTCGACATAGTGTTGTCAGCAACTGTGAGACCTCCCCACGGGATGTGACGCGATAGGCCCTCTCCCTGCTCTATGATTGATGTGTGGCACGTGCCCTTAGGGGCGTAGACGAAGCACATAGGTTATATAAGCTAGAGTTCACATGTAATAAACGCCATTTTGCTGTTCATCATATTGGTGTGTGCGTGCAGTCATTTGGTCCTGGCCTGGTTTTAGGTCAGTACCGTAGGAGGCAATGCAACATTGGTGCCCCGTGTGAGGAACCAGTGCGGAACCCACTTGTGAGGATCGCCCTTGCATGAGAAGCCAACTTGCGTTAAAGTCTCCTGCGAGCCTGCGGAATTTCCAATGCCGTAATGAGGTAATTACGGGTTGGCCGTGGAAGACAGTGGTGTTACGGTATTCGCCTTAGGGCGTGCCTGCAGCAGCTGGCTGCTGTGGAAGTTCGAGGGTGGGGATAGCCTGTGGTTGGTGGCAGGTCGCTCTCAAATCGGGACATCAGTGTCGCGCTGGTGATGGATCAAGTTATTAAGTTGGTCCTTCAGTTCTGTAAGGACTATCACAGCAGGAATGCCCCCTCTAAGAAGGACATTTCAGTTGTACTTATTCACCTGGAAAAGGAGTGGAATCTTCCCTCCTCTCAGGACATTTTAGATCCTGATAAATGGGATCAGTTTACATCCACGCTTGCGCAGCGTGCGATAGAGGAGCAAAAAGCAGCGGAGCTAAAAATCTGGGGGTTAATTCTTGGGGCTCTTAAAGCCGCTAGAGAAGAAGATAGAATTCCTGAGACTGCGCGCGTTATGATGGGTTTGGAATTTACTAATGCCACGAGAAGTGGCGCGGGAAGCGTACTTTCTTGCAGGTCCCCTGAGGAAGAGAACGCCGCAAATATGCCCTCAACTATGGCGACTAACATCTCGTCCGCACCTTCGGCACCCCCCTTCGCTCCACCCTCGGCTTCAGCTTCGCATAAACAAGTAGAAGAAGACTGCGCTAAACTGTCTGCACTTTTATCATGCAACACCGGCCAAGTGCAGGAACCCAAAGTCGTTGAAACTCCTCAGCCGTATCCACGACAACCGCTGTATCCTTCTCATTGTAATCTAATACCACCTGCGGGGGCAGGGAAAGAAGTGAGCTGGGATGGGACACTTGCTGTCCTCTCTGAGGAGGTGGAATGCAGTAGCACCCGTGGGGGTGGGGACTGCGGGCAAGACTCGGGTACGGATTGGTCAAAAGTTAGAGAGGCGGTAGAAGAAAAAACAGCAGAGAGAAAGGGAAGCGATGTAACTTACAGGCGCTCGGATGGTAATGTCCGGCCAGTACTGTCCACCCTGATCGCACCTGAAGGAGTAGGTGGCGTATGGCCAGCGCTGTCTGCTCAGGTTGCACCCGTAGGAGAAAGACAAAATGACGAGAGTCTCCGGACCCACTCCCTACCACAGCATTCAGACCCACTGATTCGACCCACACATCCTTTTACAAGATTGAATGCGCATGCAACCAATCAGAAGTCTCTACAACAGTCAGTGCATGATCAAAGAGAGATGGGTCTGAGGGGAGGGGTGCGGAGCCCGCAGCTTCCAGCTGTGACTGAAAAAGATAGTGAAAGGAGAGAGGTGAATTTGAATTTAGGAGTTAAGAGAGATGCACTAACAGATTGTGGGAAGTTTAGATCTAGCCTGATAGAGGAAGGAAGAGTACTAGAGATCTTCCTGATAGTAGGGAACGGTAACAGAGGCCCAGAAGGGGTACCCCTCAATCTGAAAGACATCACACACCTAATAGATTGTGTAGAGAAACAGGGATTGAAATCACTCCTTGCTTTAAATGCATTAGAAGTCCTGACAGCATCAGGTCTTCTCTTTCCTCACGATTCAACAAATCTGATGTGCATGGTTTTTAAGCCAGTGCAGTATACATTGTGGGCATCAGAATGGGTTCCCTTCAGAGACAGGTGGCCAGATTGAGGCCTACAGAACAAGCAACAAGGATTTGCTTGTGAGAGCAATGCTCTCAAGGCTTGAGACATCTGCCTTGATATTGAACAAATGTTTGCCATTTGGAGGTACATTCCAACAGGTACCTGAGACAATGTTGGTATACATTGGGAAAGGTTATGTTTGTATAAGGATCTTTGTAATTTCATACTCATTGATAGTGCCACTAGAGCTTACAGCAATCACTCTAATCAGTAATCAGTTATCTCTAATATCTCTTTGTCTATAACTTTACCAGTATCGTAGACTTTAATTGTTTAGCATTGGTAACATCACATCAGTTATTGCAAGCACAGCATGCTTCACTGTCAGAACTACGCATGATCTTCATGTGTTCTATTCCCTTGCCAACAGCACATAATGTAGTTCTGTCATGTCCATATTGCAATTCTGCCCCAACTATTGGTGCAGGTGTTAACCCCCGTGGCTTAAAGCCATTACAAATCTGGCAGACAGATTTCACATGGGAACCCCGTATGGCCCCTCGTCCATGGCTCGCTGTTACTGTAGATACAGCTTCTTCTATGATATCAGTTACTCAACATACAAAGTGCAATTCGACTGCAGCACAGAGTCATTGGGCCACTGCAATAGCCGCAATGGGGTTGCCCAGCCAGATAAAAACAGATAATGGATCTTGCTTCATCTCAAAATTGACCGAGGAATGGCTAACAGCTTGGGGATTTCTCATTCCACAGGAATCCCTGGCAACTCTCAGGGACAAGCAATTGTAGAACGTGCCAATCGCCTCCTCAAGGAAAAGTTACGCGTCCTGGGTGAGGGAGAAGGGTATCAGAGTGCGATTCCTGTTAAAAGACAAGCAGAGATTCTTTCTAAAGCCATTTACTCATTGAATCACTTCGAACGTGGAGATTGCAGTAGAAGCCCTGTACAGAAACATTGGCAGCCCAAAGTTTTGAGTGAAGGGCCTCCAGTAAAAATAAAAGCAGATAGTGGGGAATGGTAGGCGGGCTGGATGATTCTGGTATGGGGAAGAGGCTATGCAGCAGTAACATTGCGAAACGGGAAAAATAGTATGGATACCGTCGCGAAAAATTAGGCCAGACATCAGCAAGGAACTAACTGGAACATAAGTCTTCCCATTTACAGCACTGATTCCTGGGAAGGCCCAGACAACAGACAAGATCACGGAAAGAGCAAGAGGAGTCACTCCTGAACAGCTTACCCACAAAAGAAAGGTGTTTGTGCTAACGAGGTACTAACTGCTAAAACACATCAGAGGCAGTGGACAGAAAGCCTTCATTGCTGTTCACCACGACACAAGAGAGAGAGACATCACATCTTAGAAAGAGCAAAGAAGGATGGAGAACACCACTGATGGGAAGTGCTTCCTGGATGGTCCATCAATGCGACGGGAATGTTTAACTCTGTTCAATTCTATTCTATATTCAATTATAGTTGCATTAGGTCTAACATTAATACGCTTAGTGCTTATAGTCATGTTATACATATAGGCATATAGGTATATAAGTATATAGTCATATAAGGTATATAGGTATATTACACATAAATTAGTGTATGCTGAGACAAATGACTCGTATGGCAAATGCTAAGACGAACAAATCAGCATCATCTAAGAATGCAATATATAGTTTTATGTAGAACTCACGTTTAAGACATTAGGATTATTAAGTTAATAGGTTGTCATTAGGTTAATAGGTTATAGGGTTATTAGGGTAGGATTATTCTGCGAATCGGGATGTAACGGGGCAAGGCTTAACCAAGAGGACAATGGCATGTATAGGCGCAATGCGGGGATTTTGGGGTGTACGCGGTTAGGGTCCTCTCGAGTCGTAGTAGACTTTCTTGAGCTTGGAGAGGGGGAGATGTTGTCAGCAACTGCAAGACCCCCCCACGGGATGTGACGCGATAGGCCCTCTCCCTGCTCTATGATTGATGTGTGGCACATGCCCTTAGGGGCGTAGACGAAGCACATAGGTTATATAAGCTAGAGTTCACACGTAATAAACGCCATTTTGCTGTTCATCATATTGGTGTGTGCGTGCAGTCATTTGGTCCTGGCCTGGTTTTAGGTCAGTACCATAGGAGGCAATGCAACAACATAGAATCTGAAAAAAATAGGCTTTTGGTTTACTTATGCTTGAACTAAAAAAATGTCTACAGGCTATACAGAAAATCATATTGTGCAACAGAGATTAGAATAAAAAAGTTAGTGACTTATGAATCTGTACCTTGGCAAATCTGCATAAGAGCAAAATAGATGGAACAATCTCTTTCCTTGACTCACTAGCTATACTGTGTTCAATGCACCCTAGATACAGTTGTTCCTTCAGCCTTCCAGGGAACAATCTTGATTTTCATTCAATTTACTGTCGACCTGAACCCTAAGATTCCTTTCAATGGGGCTGCCGTCCAACTTGTCTTCTCCCAGTCTGTATGTATGTCCAAGACAGCTCTATCTCGCATTCATAATCTAGAAACTTGCTCTGACAGGTCATGCCAATTTTTTTTTTAGTTTTTATTTTTATTTTTTATTTTAATGAGAGAGCTAAGTCTTCCTGACATGTGCTTACATTTTAACCATGGAAGGATGCCAGCAATCAAGATCATAGAATTATAGAATCATGGAATCTTAGAATCATAGAATCACTCATGTTGGAAAAGACCTTAAAGATCATCAAGTCCAACCGCAAGCCTAACCATACTACCCTAACTCTAACAACCCTCCCCTAAATCATGTCCATGAGCACCGCAACCAAACGGATTTTATACACATCCAGAGATGATGGCTCAACTATCTCTCTGGAGAGCATATTCCAGTGCTTAACAACCCTTTCTGTAAAGAAGTTTTCCTGAAATCCAACCTAAAGCTCTCCTGGTGTAACTTGAAGCCATTTTCCCTCATCCTGTCACCTGTCACCAGTGAGAAGAGACCAACCCCCGTCTTGCTGCAATCACCTTTCAGGTATTCGAAGAGAACAGTAAGGTCTCCCTCAACCTCTTCTTCCCCAGATTAAACCACCCCAATTCCTTTATTTGTTTGTCACAGAGCATATTCTCCAGGCCCTTCACAAGCCTTGTTGCCCTTCTTTGGACCTGCTCCAGCACCTCAATGTCCTTTCTGTACTGAGATCCCCAAAACTGAGCAGTACTCGAGGCAGGGCCTCATTAAAGCCAATTACCAGCAAAGGATTACTTCCCTAGTCACGCTCTCAACCCCATTTCTGATACAAAACACGATGCCATTGGCCTTCTTGGACACCTGGGTACACTGCTGGCTCATATTCAGCTGACTGTCCATTAGTACGCGAAGATCCTTTATTGTCAGGCAGCTTTCCAGCCACTTCTCCCCAAGCCTGTAATATTGCCTGAAGTTGTGACCAAACTGTAGAACCTAACACTTGGCTTTATTGAAACTCATACAGATTACCTTGGCCCATTGAACCAGTCTGTCCAAGTCCCTCTGTAATGCCTTTCTGCCCGCTGGCAGATCAACAATCCCTCCCAACTTGGTGTTGTCTGCAAACTTACTGTGTGTGTACTCAATGCTTTCATCAACATCATTGATAAAGGTGTTGAATAGGAGTGGTTCCAGTACAGACCCTTAGGGGACACCACTTGTGACTGGCCATCAACTGGATTTAACTCCACAACTCTTTGGGCCCAAAAGATTTCCTGAGGAAATTGGTCATAGTCTTATGAATAGACATAGGATAGATCAGATGTGATGAACATCTGGATCTGCTATTTCGTCCTATGGAGGAACAGGCTGGGGATGTGGCAATCATTGATGTTATGTTTTCTGTATTAATATAGACAGTTCAGAGGAGAGAGGAGATAGAGTAGCAGGGTGCAAGGCTTCAGAAGAGATTTTATCTTATTCAGAGATTTATCAGATGGAAGTTTGTAGTGGACAGTTCTCAAAGGCAAAGGAGCTCAGAAAATCAAGCATACCTTTAAGAACGTCTTCAAGTGCAAGTACAGATTCTTCACTGTTGTACTCAGTGAGAAAAGCAGACTTACTGGAAGATGGCTTTTAACACTGATTCCTTCCAGCAGAGATCCAAGGCACAAAGACAGCATACAGGCACTTGAATCAGGGACAGCTTTTGAAGAAGGAGTTTCAAAACACTAGGCTGGCATGTACTGTTTGTGTTACAAAAACTGAAGTCTGACTAGGTTAAAAACATGTGAAAGACATAAAAGGCAACAAAAAGAGCTTCAATATTAGCATGATATTAGAAAGACTGAACAAGAAAAAATGTGATCCTATTGCTGAATTTGGCAGGTGAGGTACTCTGTACCTCCTTTTTCTTCATTTGCTCAATTTTCCCCAGTGAAGTCTCCCAATCTTCATTAATTAGGATCATTCAAGTAAGAGAGTGGTCAGCAGTGGATGAAATCAAGTCAGAGATTGCTTTAGAGAATTTGAAAAGACAGTTCATTATGATGAGTTGTAAAGGAAGTTGTGTCCTTGGCAAGGCAGCTTTTTACCATTTTTGAGAATGTTAAGGAGGAGATACACAATTCCTGCAGGAAGTCAAACGTTACATAGAACTGCTGTGAAGCTCAGAAAGAACAAATGCAAAAACCACAAACTGGATCCAGTTTGTGGTTTTTGCATTT
>NW_024885172.1:19419-57097 GCF_019232065.1 Centrocercus urophasianus | reverse complement strand
GCTTTTATTTTTAGAGATTTTAGCAGCCAAATCTTGTCAGGCCGTCTGTGCTCTGCTGAGCAGCACCGCAGTGTTGGGCACAGCCAAGAAGAGCTTTCTCATAGAGCAAAATGTCACGATGTAACCAGGTTTAATCACAATCTCAGCACCCTCCATGGAAAAAAATGCCAAGTTTGGGACAAGGTATGTATTGTTTAGCATCTCTGTTGTTCCTGTGTTCCAGTAAGAGGCAGGGAAACGTGGCTCTGGGCCCAAACTGTTGCTGCCTTTGGGAACGCTCCAAGTTCCCCACTGGTGCCCTCTGGTGAGGCTGGGCAGGCAGGAGGAGGTCTGGGAGAGTGGATCTTTTCCACCACCCACCACCGTCCAACTTTGCCCTTCACAGTCAAGAAACAGCCTAGATTGCTTTCTTTCCTTTTGGGTTTGGAGGGATTTTTTTGGTCTTAGACATTTGCTTCTTCTTCCCATATCTCACATTACAGACTGCTGAGGGTGGAGGTGACCCATTGCCAATCCCTGCCCAGGCCACCCGGTGCAGGCTGTGAGTGCCTCCAGCCATGGAGGCCGCACCACTTCGCAGTGCCTTAACAGATTCACTCCACTGTGTCCACGTCACTCTCGTACTGGGGAGCCCACGACTGGGTGCAACACCCCAAATGCCATTTTGTTCATCTTTAAAATTGTGGTTCTCCAAAAAAAACACTCGCATTCACTCCAGGGCACTGGGAGGAGCAGGCAATAAGTGCAGGCAGCAGAGGATTTGCTGAGCCCGTCCTTGACACCAGCTCCCAAGCACATCCAGAGAGAATTTACTGCTTAGGGTCTCTCATAAATGCCAAGCTGGTGTGTGATGGATGGGCTGGGCTGGGATGCTCACTGCTGCAGCTTCTGCAGCTGTCCCAAGGAGCAGCAATGAAGCACCACCACTGTTTGGTTGGGGACGGGACACACAGAGCAGGGCCAGGCAAGGGGGCGCCCCCGCATCAACCAGCTGTCATGGTTCTATGTTTCTTGTTTGTTTGTTTGTTTTTATTCTGGGTTTCAGTATTCCACATCAAAACACCATGTAGTGTACAGGGTATTAAAGTGTTAATGCCCAATCCCAGGTACCTATCCCTGTACATTACAGCAGTCACGGGATCTGGCCCTTCCAGGTGAGGGGGTCGCTCTCTTGCTGCCTGGCAGTGGGTGCTGGAGGTGCTTTCCTGGCCGTTCCAAGCCTTTCAGGTTTGAATCGGTCCCGGGAACTCTCTCTCTCTCATCTTGTCTGATTTATTAATCTCAAATTCAATTAAATTGTATATATTGTGTTATCTTGTATTCCAATATTATAGTAAAATAAGTTTTCCTCCATAGATTGTTGCCGCTGCTCTTTTCCTCCCTTCCTTCCTTCCTTCCCATTTTTTGTGGGACTGGGGTGGGGGGGGAGGGCAGAGGCCTGTCACCCCCTGTCACGGACATAGATTGATCTGGTCAACTCCGTGACAGATTTTTGGCGCCCAACGTGGGGCTCGAGCTACTTTTTAGCTTTTAGAACGAATCTCTTTTTCTCTCTGCTCTTAGCTTCGTTAGGGAGCATTATCAGTAGTTCAGGTTTCTGTGCTGGAAAACCTGACCTTGAAAGATCAGGCGTACTGCCAGTGTTCTGGGATATTTGTAAACTTTGAGCACTACTTCGTCTGGGTAGTGCCTTTTTTTTTTTTTTTTTTTTCCCTGCTCTTGTTAGCTTCAATTCATTAACCCCTTTTTAGCAGGCACCTCTGATGAACCCACTCGTTACCGTGGGGGCGCTGTGTAAAGGATTTAAAGCAATGGTGTTACTCACAACCTACTGGCCAATAATCCATCTTGCACTTACGTGTGTTGGAATTGCATCCGTATACAGGTACCTAATGGCACTGATGGAGACAACTATGTTTCACCTACTTGCAATGTGGTATGATTTGAATTTTGACATTTACATCCCGGACGAGCCCCCTTTATCACGTGACGCGAATGAGAAATGAGTTTACATGGGGCCCTGAGCAGCAGCAGGCTTTTGAACAGATTAAACAGGAGATTGCCCGTGCCGTGGCCCTAGGGCCAGTACGGACGGGACAGGGTATAAAGAACATCCTCTATATCGCTGCTGGAGAGAACGGTCCCACTTGGAGTTTGTGGCAAAGAGCCTCAGGAGAGACCCGAGGCCGACCCCTGGGATTCTGGAGTCGGGCGTACAGAGGGTCTGAAGAGCGCTACACTCCAACTGAGAAGGAGATCTTAGCCGCTTATGAGGGGGTTCGGGCTGCTTCTGAAGTAGTCGGTACTGAAACACAGCTCCTTCTGGCACCTCGACTGCCAGTGCTGAACTGGATGTTTAAAGGAAAAGTTCCCTCCACCCATCATGCTACTGATGCCACTTGGAGCAAGTGGATTGCACTGATTACACAACGAGCACGGATGGGGAACCTCAGCCGTCCAGGAATCCTAGAGGTCATCATGGACTGGCCTGAAGGTAAAAAGTTTGGAACACCACCAGGAGAAGAGGTATCACGTGCTAAAGAGGCCCCACCGTACAATGAACTACCAGAGAATGAAAAGAAATATGCCCTGTTCACAGATGGATCGTGTCGTATTGTGGGAAAGCATCGCAGATGGAAATCTGCTGTGTGGAGCCCCACACGACAAGTTGCAGAGGCCACTGAAGGGAAAGGAGAATCAAGCCAATTTGCAGAGGTAAAGGCTGTCCAACTGGCCTTAGATGTCGCTGAACGGGAGAGGTGGCCAATGCTCTATCTTTACGCTGACTCATGGATGGTAGCAAATGCCTTATGGGGGTGGTTACAGCAGTGGGAGCAAAATAACTGGCAAAGAAGGGGTAAACCTATTTGGGCTGCTGAACTGTGGAAAGACATTGCTGCCCGAACAAAGACTGTAGTTGTAAAGGTGCGCCATGTAGATGCTCATGTGCCCAAGAGTCGGGCTACTGAAGAACAGCAAAATAACCATCAGGTAGACCGAGCTGCCAGAATGGAGGTGGCTCAAATAGACCTGGACTGGCAGAACAAGGGTGAATTATTTCTGGCTCGGTGGGCCCATGAGACCTCAGGTCATCAAGGGAGAGATGCAACATACAAATGGGCTAGAGACCGAGGGGTGGACTTAACTATGGATGCCATTGCACAGGTTATTCATAACTGTGAAACATGTGCCATCATCAAACAAGCCAAGAGGATGAAACCTCTGTGGGAGGAAGGGCGATGGCAAAAGTACAAATATGGGGAGGCATGGCAGGTTGATTATATCACCTTGCCACGATCTCGCAATGGTAAGCATTATGTGCTTACTATGGTGGAGGCAACCACTGGGTGGCTGGAAACATATGCAGTACCCCATGCTACCGCCCGAAACACCATATTAGGGCTTGAGAAACAAGTCCTGTGGCGACATGGCACCCCAGAAAGGATTGAGTCAGATAATGGGACTCATTTCAGAAATTCTCTTGTAAATACTTGGGCCAAAGATCACGGCATTGAGTGGA
The DNA here is from genome assembly GCF_019232065.1 of Centrocercus urophasianus. Classification (NCBI taxonomy): domain Eukaryota; kingdom Metazoa; phylum Chordata; class Aves; order Galliformes; family Phasianidae; genus Centrocercus; species Centrocercus urophasianus. Next base: position 53,577 of record NW_024885172.1, on the reverse strand, counting down.
TTTACCATATTCCCTATCATGCACCAGCCTCTGGTAAAATTGAACGATACAATGGATTGTTAAAAACGATGCTAAAAGCATTGGGTGGCGGAACATTTAAGCACTGGGAGAAGCATTTGGCAGAAGCCACCTGGTTGGTCAATACCAGAGGATCCATCAATCGTGGTGGTCCTAACCAATCCAGTTCCCTACATACCGTAGAGGGAGATAAAGTACCTGTTGTACATGTAAAGAACATGTTAGGAAAGGCAGTTTGGGTTCTTCCAGCTTCTGGAAAGGGCAAACCTCTCCGTGGTACAGTTTTTGCCCAGGGACCAGGATCCACTTGGTGGGTAATGCAAAAGAATGGGGATGCCCAGTGTGTACCACAGGGAAACTTGATGCCGAGGGAGTGCAGTTACTAATTCTATGTATATATATGTATATATATAGCTACATGTGTGTAATGCATTGTAATCATTTTTTTGTTTGTATATATGTGTACATATTTTAAGCATGATGTAACGATGTAGAATAAGGGGTGGAATGTCATGGTTCTATGTTTCTTGTTTGTTTGTTTGTTTCTATTTTGGGTTTCAGTATTCCACATCAAAACACCATGTAGTGTACGGGGTATTAAAGTGTTAATGCCCAGTCCCAGCTACCCATCCCTGTACATTACAGCAGTCACGGGATCTGGCCCTTCCAGGTGGGGGGCCGCTCTCTTGCTGCCTTGCAGTGGGTGCTGGAGGTGCTTTCCTGGCTGTTCCAAGCCTTTCAGGTTTGACTCGGTTCCGGGAACTCTCTCTCTCTCATCTTGTCTGATTTATTAATCTCAATTTCAATTAAATTGTATATATTGTGTTATCTTGTATTCCAATATTATAGTAAAATAAGTTTTCCTCCATAGATTGTTGCCGCTGCTCTTTTCCTCCCTTCCTTCCTTCCCATTTTTTGTGGGACTGGGGTGGGGGGGGAGGGCAGAGGCCTGTCGCCCCTGTCACGGACACAGATTGATCTGATCAACTCCGTGACACCAGCACAGCACATCCCTGGGCCAGAGCTGAGTGAGGTCTGCTGGGCACAGCTGCACATCCTCTGATAGGTGAACAGCCTCACCTCACAGTCCCAGCACACACGGATGCACACACGCCCCTGTATGCACTGACATCCACTGCCTCGCGCTCCCATCCCGTGCACACAAAGACGCCATTGGAGCAAGCAGACAGCGCGATTCAGAGGACGGCTTGCCGGCAGAACCTTGGCTGTGCACCTGTGAGCGGACAGTTTGGGTTTTTAAAGAAAACTGAAGGAACCACAGCGCTCCGCTGGGAGGGCTGCGGTGGGAGACGGGCGGCTCCGAGCAGAGAAGCCGCTCTGAGGTTGCAACATTCGCCATTTCAGCAATACGGGAACCCCACAGCTTTGCTGTTCGTAGGGTCCTGTCGGTAAAACATCCCCGTGCCCAACGGAGGGTACCGCGGGCTCCTGTATGCCGGTTCCGCCACGGCTCCGCCCGGCGCCCACTCTCCAAGCCGGTCCCGGCGGGCGGAGCCGCAGCGCCACCGAGCGGCCACACCGCGCTCCTACCGCCCGCCAGCCCCTCTCGTCCCCCGGGCCGGGAAGAGAAACGCGACCCCTTCCGTGCTTCCGTCCCCGCTCCTCGCGTGGAACACAGCCCGGGTGGAGCAAAGCCGCAGAGCGGTTCCCGAAAGAGCAGAAGCCAAAGTGTCGGCCAGCGGCGGCACCGCTGTCAGCTCTGCCTGCCAAGTCCTGCCTGGATCTTGTCCCGCTTCACCCTTTAGGGTTGATATTTTCCATCCTCGAGTCTTTTTCTTTCCAAGTCTCAGTGTAAGCAGCCAGGGCACAAGAAGCGCTGAAGCCCAGGACAAGCAAACACCCTGAGGTCTGCCGGAGGATGGTGTTTTGTGGGAGCTGTGGGAGATGCAAATGGATGAGAGCTCACAGTGAAAAAGCTCTCTGTTTTCCAGCTGTATCAGCACCTCTAATGAGAGAAAATGGCTTTGTTTGGCCTGTGTTAGAAAATACAAAAATCAGTCACTCTGGCGGAAAGCCGTCAGCTTGTGGAGCGGGGGCTTGGAGTGCTGCCTTCCCCTGTCCCCAGGAAAACCTGAAGAATACGGGCTGGTGACATGGAGAGGTGATTTGAGTTCTCAGCCCCTCCAATGCGAGATCGGGGGCAGCTGCCAGCCGTGCTGCTGCACGTGGGCTCCATCCTGGGCTCCATCCCAGGCTCCTCTTTGCCCCGTGCTCCTGTAGGAATGTCACTCCCCTGTGACAGTGGGAACATGAGAAAAGTGCAAAGTTTCCTGCAAAGCATTTGCCTGTGAGAAGGAGAGCAGGAAAACAGCAAAAAGAGAACAGAATGGCTTGTCCCCTGTCACTGCAGGCATCCCCATAGCGAAAGGAGAAAAGGGAACATTTTCTTTCTTCTCTTTTCCCACTGGAAGAGAAGCCCAAGGGCCACTCAGCACTACCTGCTCTCAATTAAATATATGGCAAGTTAAGAAGCCAAACCAAGTAGCACTTGGTTAGGGGGGTTCATCAGTTTCAACTGCATGCCAGGCATCGATTCATGCCCTGCAGCAGATGAGCGCGGTGGGCACCGAGGCTCTGCGAGCCCAAAGGTTTTGCTGTGTCTGCAGCAGCCCTCAGATCAATAAGGCTCTGCTGAGCCACTTCTCTGCTTCCGAGGCACCGCAATTAAGGGTGTATTTTTAGTAAAACGAGACGCCGTGTTCATCGATATGGAACAGCCCCATTCTCAAGGGCAAAGGTGGCTCCAGTTAACCTGCCTCAGCCTGGAAATGGCTGTTGTCCCCCAGCCCAGCAACACCTGGCTGCTCCTGGATGCTGCACACACCCCACACTGGGGCTCCGCGCCCTGCGAGGGGCTGCACGGTGCAATGCAAACCCACGGGAAGATGCCCAGCTCCCATCCAGCTGCCCCAAACCCCCGGCACTCTCCCTTCCCTGGCTGTTTTCTCAGGAATCTTCCCCAGCATGAGGTGTTTGAATCATTTAGGATGGATGGGCTAAAACACAGCTGGCTCCCTTCCAGGCTTTCTGGCATCCCAGCTCAGTAAACAACCCCTTGCCACAGGTGGCAGCCCAGAAAAAGGCCTTTTAAGTTTATTCCCCAGACCCTGATTCTACAGAAATCTTCCAGCGCATTCATTTCTAGGCTGTAAGTGCAGAGAAATGGCTTCAGGCATTCGCTCCCTTTACTAACCCCACCCTCCACTCCTCACCTTCACCAGATGGCCATCTCAGCTTCACCCCTCAATCCAGGATGGTGGAGAACGTGAGGGACTCTCTGACTCAGCCCCAGCTGCCCCTTATGTGGCACCATGTGGGGCCTCGGGGCTGTGGGCAGGGATGACGGGAGGTTTGGGGGGAAAAGACAGTGGGATGCAGGTGAAGAAGGATGGAGATGGGGGAGGACGACAAGGCCGCAGTCAGTGACACAATGGGTGCTCCAGCTTTTCTACATGTTGCTTTATTTTAGCAATCAGCCCCTGTATAACCTCCTCATTCCCCAATCCCATCAGTATCTGCACCCCCATGGAGGTGCAGGAGCCCCCAGGGCTGCTGGATGAGCACCTGGAAGCTCCCACTGCCTGGACACGGCCCTATATCATGGAGCATCGACACTACAGCCACCAGCATGGGGACAAAACCTTTGGCCACCTCTAGACATCGTCTTGTCCACACAGCCACAGACCACAGTGCCCAGGATCACATCCAGGTGCCTTAGGAAGATCTCCAAGGAGACCCCACCAGCTCTCTGTGCAACCTGCTCAGCCACCCGCACCACACTGAGGTGCTGCTGACGTTGAAAGGGAAACTCCTGAGTCCCAGCTGGTGCCCATGGCCTCTTGTCCCAGCGCCAGGCACCATCTGTACCTCCCTGCTGGTACTGAGGGACACGGAGGGGATGCTCAGAGCCCCCTCATCTGCAGGTTGAACATGCCCAGCTCTCTCGGTCTCCTGTAAGAAAGGTGCTGCAGGTCCTTCATCATCATCACAGCCTTTTGCTGAACTCTCTCACGTTTCCAGGGCTTCCTTGCACTGGGGAGCCCAGCACAGTGCCCAGCATCCCAGCCGTGGCCTCCTCAATGCAGATCAGGACAAGATAACCTCAGCTTGCTGGATAACCTCAACTTTTTGGATGCCAACCACCACTGAAACCAAGGAGCAGTGAATTCCAGCTCCCCAGTCTCCCCTTCTGGTGCCACCAGCGGCTGCTGTAACTTGCTGCCATCTGTTATTTTCACTGTGTCAGAAAGCTTCTCTGCTGAGCACCAGCCCATGAAATATGCATGCTGTGTCCTCCCGTTTCCAAACCGCCTTTCTCCTCCTGCACTAAATCCCCTTCTCGCCTATTTGTCTTGTCTTCAGATTGGTTCCTTCTCATCTTATGGCTTCCTAGACCATCAATAAGAGACACTTCCCAGCCTAGAGATGACTGCTGAGCGATGGGGACGGGTGCTTTGAGCATCACACCTCCGCCATCCCTCCACATGCACCCGGATCTGCATTTCCATCTGAATGCTTTGGCTTTCATTTTTAGACCTTGGTCTTTGTGGCCAAATCTGAGAGTAAAGCAACGCAGAAAACTCAGAGCTGGGGCTTCACATCGCAGCTTTGAGCGGATTATTCCACTCTGGGGCGGTAACACAACGCAACGATTATAGGGAAGGAAACGGGTGATTTTTCATCGCCAACATTTTGCCTCCTCTGCTTCCGGGCCCTTATTCTGGAGCACCGGCCGAGCCCGCAGGTTGCGCTGAGCATCGCCGGGCGCCAGATGGCACTTTGGGGCCGGCAGGAGGTTGGCTGGCTTCCTGCGCGATCCTACACAGGAGGGGAGCGGTGCCCATGCCCTGCTGCGCTGCCAGGAAACCCGGCGTGGGGAGTGCGGGGAGGGAACGGCGGGGGACGGCGGGGGGTGGAGGGGGAGGCTCAACCCGCAAGAATGGGGCTGCACGGAGCCCAGAGAGCAGCCCGACCCAGGTTCGGCGATACCCCCAAAGGAACAACCGGCGGGGCTGGCACTGACACCCATCCCGATGTCGGGACATCCCGCACCGGAGGCGACAATCCTCCTGTGGACGGCCGCGTGGGCTCGGAGATCCCTTAAAGAGAGGCCTTTAGCCCGATCCGAGGGGCTGGGACCGCACCGACCCCCCTAGGACCACTGGGCTCCCTTCCAACCCCCGCCCCCTCACCCCAACCTTTGCCAGTTCCGAAGGGAAGCAGCGGGCAGGACACGAGGCGGAAAGCCGGCCCCCTAGCCCGGGCCCGTGTCTGCGGGAACCCGGCGGGGCGGTGCCGGGCGGGACGTACTTAAGGCGGCGGCGTTGGCGGGCGGGCAGCTCCGCAGTGCCCATGGCTCTACCGAGCGCGGTGCGGGCGCTCCACGCCACCGCCTCCCGCATGGGCGCCCCGCGTTCCGTTCCCCGCGGTGCAGCCCCGCCGTTACCGGCTAACGGGAAGGAGGGAACCAGACCGGTACCGCCGCCGGTACCGCCGCCGGTACCGCCACGGGGTGCGGCCCCGGTCGTGGATTTTGGGGACCCGCAAGAGGCGTTCCGCAGCAAAAGCAGCGCCGAGCTGTTGCGGGGGTTGCTGGTGCTCGGGCTTTGCGCTGTGGGACCGTTGGTGGAGCACAACCGAGAGGTGAGTGCTCGGAACCGGGGGAGGGGAGGGGAGGAGAGGGTAAGGGGGGGGGGGTGAAAGAAGCGATGCGGGGCTGCGGGTGCCGGCGCTGAGGTTCCGACGTCCCGCAGCTGATGCAGTTCGGGAAGCGGATGTTGGGCCAGGCGCTGTTCGAGCGGCTGATGAAGATGACTTTCTACGGGCAGTTCGTGGCCGGGGAGGACCAGGAGGCCATCAAACCGCTCATCCGGCGGAACCGGGCCTTCGGAGTGGGCGCCGTGTTGGACTACAGCGTGGAGGAGGACCTGAGCCCCGCTCGGGCCGAGCGCCAGGAGCTGGCGTGAGCGCGGGGCGGCGGGAGGGCTGCGGGGGGTGGCGGGCGCGGGAGTTGGCCGCGACGCGATTGGCTCCGAGCGCCCATCCCCCCTGCTCCTATTGGCTGAAGGACGCCGTGCGTCACCGCCCCGCCTCCCGCTGCATCGCCCCGACCCCTGGCATCGCCCCCCAATGTCGCCCCCCGACCTTTCCCGTCCGCTTCCCCAAATTCCCACCCCGCTTCCCTCTGTTTCCATTCCCAGCCTCCTCCCGTATTTCAGCCCTTTTTCCTGCTAACGACACGCAGTGCTGTCACTGTCACTGTGCCCCCCCCCCCCCCTTTTCCCGCGGCACGCAGCGGCGAGGGCCGGCTGTGCTAAAAACACCTCCCGAAACTCCGTGTTCCTTTCCGAACAGGTGTTCCTTTCCCCCCCCTCTTCCCTCCCTCCCCCCTCCAGCAGCCTTATCTCTGCCCCGCACCCAGCGCTGCCTATCGGACAGCTATAACCACGCTGCTGGCCCTGGCGGTGATGCGGCAGCAGCTGATCCCTATGTGCTTCCCCGGGCACGCAGCCGTGGCTCGAGTTGCTATCCGAGCCGTGCTCGGCATTTTAATGGAGTGTAAGCAGCTCGTGACGCGGGCGGGGGGGTGAAGATTGGGGAGAGAGGTGACAGCGCTGCCGTTTCTGCTGTCCTTGTGCCGGCTGTGCACTGAGTGCTCCTGCCTTTAGCACTGAAAGCTGCCTGCACGCATTCTTTCCCTCCTTTCCCAGCACTGCCGCCCACTTCTCTCCCCCCTCCCCCCTTTGGTGCAGGTTATAGGGCTGCTGCCGCCATGGGGCTCCCACCCAGAAAGCTCTGCGCCCCCCCCCCACTGTCACCCTGCCTGAGCCAGCCATAGAGGCACAAAGCAGCTGCAGGCAGCGTGTCTGCAGCCTCCTGATGCCATCTGCTGTTGGAGTGCTGTGCAAAGCCTCTAGCAGCACGCTTGTTTGGAAATGCCCTTGTGCTTCCCTCAAAAAATGCTCCTCGTGATTGCAGCAGCGTGGTACAGGTTGAACCCATGTCCTGGCATGCCTCCAGCCAGCTCAGTCCTGCCCTGCCCGGGCTGCTGTTCTGCACCCTGCCAGCTTGTCACGGGTGCCCTCCAGGTGCCACTATGAGCACTGCAGCCAGGTCATGTTGGCACAGCCAGGGAAAGGTTCCTGCAGGCAGTGCTGGTGAGTGTGGGATGCAGGCAGGTGTGGCTTTGCTCCCTGGGAGGGAAGAGTGGAAGAGTGCGTCAGAAACCAGGTGGGGTTGCACTGATGTGGGCAGGGAGGCTCCTTCCCCTGCAGCAGGGTTCCTCATTCCCAGTGGAGCCGGGTGTCAGGGCATGCTGCACATTAGGGTGCTTTCTGTTTGGCCTTTGCAGGGAAGTGCTGCTGCAGTCCTGGAGCTGTGTGCTGGAGCACAGGCTTGCAGGATTCTCTGCCAAGGGCTTCATTTCATTCCTTCCTAAGCAGCTTTAGATATTGCCCACAGCTTGAGTGTGGGCTTCCTGTGACCACAAGGCTTGCCTTGAATGTGGTCACTGAGAAACAGCTTCTCCTTTGTGTTTCACTTGTCCTCTCTGCCAGACCCACCTCCTGCTGATGGGGCAAAGCAAGCAGGCTCATGGCAGCCTCTAGCCTAAAATGCATTGCCACCTGCAGCTTATTTCTGACAAGGGCACCCTTATGCTTCTCCTGAGATAATGCATCTGAACCTGATCCAAAACTCCCTGAAAGCCCAATTCTAGTGTTGGCCACATCACCATGCACAGCCATCCAGCAAGCTGGTGCTCCCTGCGTCGCTGCATTGGCTCTTCCTTGATAAAGCAGAATGGTGCCTGCTCATTTTCACATTTCTGTTCGCATTTGATCCCAGGGCATCCTGCAGGTGAAGCATCTTTGGATTCATTGCACCCAACTGGAGCATTCTGTAGGGCCTGGTTTGTGCAGGGCTGGTGATACCTGTGTGTTCTGAGCTTACACAGGGCTGAGCATGCCTTGCAAAGACTTGCCTTGCCTTCAGGAGCACTTGGGCAGTGCTCAGAGATGCTTCCTGCCCCCTATGGTCTGGAATAAGCTACTTCAGCTGGGCTAAGTGGCATTTGGGTGCTGTGGGAATGGCTCTGCTTGCCAAAACTAGCACTGCGAAGAGAGCGGCTGATAGCCAGGAAGGGGCTATTTCTTCAGCTGGAAAGAGCTTCCTCTATTTTGTTTTGATGTAGAACAATAAAGTGAGCACCATGGCACTGCTTTAAACGCCCCCCCCCCCCGGGGATGGAGGGGTTCAGTGCAGTCATGCAGCAGGAATGCTGCTGGAAAGGGTGTGTTTATCTTCAGGAACACAAAACACTTCAAATTCAAGGGGTGTTTGCTGATAACTGAGCTGCGTAAGCCAGAAGGGCTGTGCCAGTGCTGCTTGTCCCCAGCATACAGGTGCTGGATCGAGGTGTGCTCAGGGCTGCAGAACTGTCCTGCCTGCACCAAGAGCATCTTGCAGCCATCAGGGCTTTGCTATTGCATCTTTCTTTCATGTTCTGGAGCAGCAAGGTTCCTGACCTGTCCCGGGAGCACCGCAGTCACAGAGCAGAAGCCAAGGACACAGCAGGTTGTGGCATGGCTCCCACGGAGCTGCGGTTCACATGAGGCTTGGCTGTGCTCTGAGCTGCCCCAGGGAGCCTCCAGCAGGAGGAAAGGGCTTTGTCTGTGCTTCCAGCAACTCCTAATCCCTGTCGTGGGGTTCTCACGTGGGTGTTACCTACTCTGGTGAGGCTCCTGCGCTGGTGGCATGGCTAATTTGGGGCAGTGATGCTGGGGTAGTGCCAAGCAGAGATCTCCTGGGAGGAGATGGCTCTCCTGAATCAGACCCCTGGGGCTCCTGCATCAAACCCCTCTATGTGGGCTGGCTGTGGGGCAGCGAGGAGGCTTAGCTGCTCGAGCTTCAGCAGGAACTCATGACTTGGGCAGCAGCCCAAGCTGTCAGTTCCCTGCTCTCTGTGACAAAAGGCTCAGGCTTGAAATTACATCCAACTTGGCTGGGGCTGGGGCTGAGCTTTGTTTGTAAGCAGTTGGCTGGTGCTGACATGCAGTGCAGTGGGGCAGCTGAGTGGCAGTGGGGCTGTGGGACCCATGGCTTGGTGCAACCCACTCTACTCAAGCTCTTTGCTTTATAGCGTGGTGTTGGGATGAGGTTTGGTGCTCCCACAGTTTGAGGGCCATAGAGATCATGGAATGGTTAAGGTTGGGAAAGATCACTAAGATCCCCAAGTCCAACACCAACTCCCTCCCATCGTGCCCACTGCCCATGTCCCTCAGGGCCACATCTACACGGTTCTGGAGCACCTCCAGGGATGGTGACCACACCACTCCATGGGCAGCTGTGCCAGTGCATCACTGCTCTTTTGGACATGAAATGCTTCCTGATATCCAACCTGATGGAACACCCAGCTCCACCATAGATGGCCCTGTCCTTGCCACGTGGTGTGCATCCCCAGCCACAGTGGGCTGGGATGCGCCAAGGTCCAGAGCATCCTCCCTGTCTGCTCCTTAGGAAATGTTGTCTTGGGTATTGAAGTCTCTTTGCTTTCCGTGAGAGGATTTGGGGCACCTGAGCTGCCAACAGGGTGGTGTTGGCCCCGTTAGCAATGGGATGGTGAGGGAAGAACAGGGCGTAGTGCCAGGCCTTGGGGCTGCCCTGGCCACCGGTGCGTGGCTGCAGGGTGCTGCTGGTCTTGTCCTCACCTTCCCTGTTTCTCTTCTTAGCTCCTGCACCTCTGCAGCCGAGAAGGAGCCAGGAGGTGAGTGATGGCCTCTCCTGCTCTCAGCAGATAGCGCCTGGCTGAAGGCCCAGCTGCTCCAGGCACCTGGGGGAAAGACTCGTTCCTCCTTCATGAGTTGGAGGAGGAACGTTGAGGTTCTCAGCTGACCCCACTCCTCCTCAAATGGGGTCTCAGGGGCTCTTGTGAGGTGTGAGGAAGGAAGCAGGAGCTGGTAGGGCTCAGCAGGGGCTGTGGGGCACATCTCTGCCCTCTTCCAACCCAGGAGCAGAGCAGAGGGAGAAGCAGTTCCGTGCCCATCGTGGCTTTGGGGATCGCCGTGATGGAGTCATCAGTGCACGCACCTATTTCTATGCCGATGAGGCCAAGTGTGATCAGCACATGGAGACCTTCCTGCGCTGCATCGATGCATCAAGTAAGTCTTCAGTTTGTCCCTGTGTGCCTGGAGACACCAGGGACCCTGCCCCAGCCTGCCCTGCCCCTGTGACTCTTTCCAGGTGGCAGTTCAGAGGACGGCTTCTCGGCCATCAAGCTGACAGCACTGGGTAGACCTCAGTTCCTGGTGAGTGTCCATGGTGGTGAGTGGGATGGGCTGAGTTGGAGGGAGGACAGTGGGTGCTTTGGGGTGCCTGAAGCCACCTAGGAGATGGCCACAAGCTTTGGGAGCACACAAAAGGGTCCCAATGTGAGAATATGGATGCTTTGTACCAGGCTATGTTCTTACACTACGGGGTCAGGGTCTGTGTGTGGGGCTCTGGAGGCCTCCCTTGGGGCTCTGAACCCAGACAGCTCACCCCAAGCTCTGTCCCCACAGCTGCAGTTCTCAGAGGTGCTGGTGAAGTGGCGACGGTTCTTCCACCAAATGGCTGCAGAGCAGGGCCAGGATGGGCGGGCAGCGCTGGAGATGAGGCTGGAGGTGGAGAAGTTGCAGGTGAGCAGGGTGATATCCGAGGGGTGAGGTTGTGCTGCTGGGAGGGGAAGAAGGGAGAGTCTGACTGTCAGGGATGTGCTGCAGGAAGGGTTCTGGAGCACTGTGACACCTCTGGTGAGGTCTGGCTGTGCCTTGATGCTCCTTTTGGTGGCAGGAAGCCCTGGCCAAGCTCGGCATCGCAACCAAGGCGGAGAGCCAGCACTGGTTCACAGGCGAGAACGTGGGTGAGAGTGGGTAAGTTGTCCACAGCCTGTAGGGTGCTGTGGGGTGATTGGTGCTGGGGGATCTGGGCCCCGCCACAACCTTGGGCAGACAGGCAGCAGCAAGGGGGGGTCTCCAAAAGTCATTGCTGACTTGTTGTGGCAACCAAGGGCTCTCAAAGCAGAGAGGAGTGACAAGCTGGGTCAGGGTGCCACTTGCAGCTGGTTTGCTGATGGGGTGGGAGCTGGTAGAGACCCTGCCATCAGCACACAGCTGACTTCCCACCCACAGCACTGTGGATCTTCTGGACTGGAACAGCCTGATTGACAGCCGCACCAAGCTCTCCAAGCTGCTGCTCATCCCCAACATCAAGGTGTGTGTGTGTGTGCTTCAGCCAGGTTCTGCCCACCAAGCAGCTCAGCAGTGTGGGCACTGCCAGTGTGAGACATCTCATCCTTGTCCTGGGGTGTGAGGCTGCCATCCTCAGGCTCTGCATGGCTTCTGGAGTCCCACACTGACCTGCTGCATGCAGCTGGTGGGATGAGTGCCCCATGTGCAGCACAGGTTGGGGGGTCTTGGAGTTGGGCTCCCCTGGATGTTTGTCCCCCTGTAGTGCTGCTGTGCCAGACAGTGTTGAATGGGCTCTTCTCGTTTCAGACCAGGCAGCTGGAGCCTCTGCTCTCACACTTCACCGAGGAGGAGGAACTGCAGATGAAACGGATGCTGCAGCGGATGGACGTCCTTGCCAAGGTGCAGGGGAGGTGGGGACAGGCACTGCTGCCGATGGGGACACATGGCAGGCAGCCTCAGCAGCCCTCTGTGCCTCCTTCACCCCACAGAGAGCCACGGAGACAGGAGTGAGGCTGATGGTGGATGCAGAGCAGAGCTACTTCCAGCCAGCCATCAGCCGTCTCAGCCTGGAGATGCAGCGCCGCTTCAACAGGGAGCGGGCCGTCATCTTCAACACCCACCAGTGCTACCTGAAGGTGAGGCAGGGGATGGAGTGCACGGATTGGTGATGCTGTAAGCAGTTCAGTGTGGCTTTGGAATGGCTGGTGGCACCAGTTTGGTGACCCTGGGCCATCTCTGCCCAGGAAGCTTACGATAATGTGAGTGTGGACGTGGAGCTGTCGCGCCGGGAAGGCTGGCACTTTGGCACCAAGCTGGTCCGTGGAGCCTACATGGATCAGGAGAGGGAGAGAGCAGCGAAGATTGGCTATGAGGATCCCATCAACCCCACCTATGAGAAGACCAATGAGATGTATCACAGGTAGGGGTTGCCCCCACCACACTCCTGCCTTCCTCCCCAGAGTGATGGGGCAGCCTCACCACGCAGCCCCCTGCTGCCCTGCAGGTGCCTGGACTATGTGCTGGAGGAGATCAAGCACAGCCGGAAAGCCAACGTCATGGTGGCAACTCACAATGAGGACACCGTCAAGTTTACCCTGCGCAGGTGGGTGCTGGTGGGGTGCCCAGTCCCTGCTCTACGCACGGGACATGAACGGTCTCTGTTCTTTTCTTAACATCGAGGTTTGGCTTGCAGGATGATGGAGCTTGGGATCCATCCTTCAGAGAAGAAGGTCTGCTTTGGGCAGCTGCTGGGCATGTGTGACCAGATCACTTTCCCCCTAGGTGAGTGCTGCAGCATCAGCACCTGGGAGCAAGCAGGATGTGGCAGAGGGCTCCTGTCCCACTGTCACACCAAGGTATCCCTGAGCAGCTGCTGTGGGATTTGAAGGCAAGATGGAGCCAGGCTGTGGGTTGCTGGCAGACTGGCTGAGGACTTCTGGTCTCCGGAACCCAAGGCCAGGGGAGTAGTGCAAGGCAGACTGGGCAGCTGTCCAGAATGGATGCTGCTCTGTCCTGGAGTTCCCCCAGTAAGCAGGGCTTGGCTCTGGGTCTGCAGCCTCCTCTGGTCATGCTGGAAAAATGTGTTAACTTGATGTTTCTATTTGAATGCTTCTTAAATTGGCCCGGCCCTCCCTGCTGGCATTCCCAGGGCTGCCGGTGACCTCGGCACTCTCTCTCTGGCACCTTCCCAAATCCCTGTGCAAAGCAGGGAGGGGACAGGCTGCTGTGTTTTCCCCCCCAGCTGTCCCAGACAGGCTCCCTCCATCTGGCCAGAGATGCTCCCAGGCTTCCTGTGGGTTGCTCAATCCCATCCTCCAGCCCTCACATGCTGGGCTCGCCTTACTTTCCCCCACACACACACAGGCAGGGAGCTGGGCTGGCAAATGTGACATCCCTGTGTCCCCAGCCCTGGTTGTCTAGAAACCATCACTGCTACCTGGAGTGCTCTGGGTTGCTATGCCTGGATCCTTGCCCTTGGTCACAGCAGTGCCAATGGTGCGTTGGAGGATCTTTGGGGCACTTCTATGCTCTCCCTCTCTCCTTCCAGGTCAGGCTGGCTTCCCTGTCTACAAGTACGTCCCCTATGGCCCGGTGGATGAGGTGCTGCCCTACCTGTCCCGCCGTGCCCAGGAGAACAGGGGCTTCATGCAGAGAGCCAACAAGGAGCGGGACCTGCTCTGGAGGGAGTTCAAGCGGCGACTTTTGGCAGGCACCATCTTCAGCACCAAACCCTGACCCCTGCAGGACCCAACCTGTGCCCAGCAGCGGGGCTCTTGTGCCTTCGTGTTAACCACTAACCCCAGCTCCTCTGCCTTGTTGTGTTGCTGTTTTTCCTCCTGAGGCCTTTGCCTGAGGGGGAGATGTTCTCTCATTGCTGTAGAACTACATCCTCCTTCTGGAGGCCACTACTGTAGGGCTGCCTAGCTGCCCCAAGTGATGTCCCTCTGCTGTTCTTTGGCAGAGCCAAAGCTCTCAGTGCCTTGTGACCATGCCAGCCCTGGGACACCTATCATGGGGTTGGGATCTGCTCAGCCACGTCCCTGTGCCGTCCTGTGAGGCCAGGGCAGTTCTGGGGGTCAGGGAACCAGGAGTCCAGGAAGTTGGGCTGCAGCTCAGCTCTGCCAATCACTGCATTTGCAGCAAATTACAACAATTAAAGCACTGCTGCTCTTGTTCCTCGAGTCTGTGGGTAGCGTTGCGTTCTGCATTGCTTCCCTGATAGCAAAGGCTGGGGGGGTGCTCCAGCCAAAGCTGCAGTGTGCTTTCTCGCAAGGGTGCTGGATGCAGCAGCAGGGGGAGTTGTGAGGCAGAGCCCATACTGTGCAGCAGCCATCGCAGCAGCTGTACTCCAATGCTGGGAGAGGTCCGAGCACACGTGAGCAGGGCTCCTTCCAAGGGGCAGAGCCTGGCTGTGTCCCCACCGGATGGTGCTGAGTGCCCCAGGGGCCACGGCACGGTCCTTCCCCGGGAAACAGCTGCAGGGAGTTCTTGAACCACTGACAAAACAGCGTATTTTTCCTTTGCTTTGTCTTTGGAAATGCTATAACGCTGGGGTTCCTCTCTTTCTCTTTTGCTGGTGTCTTCCAAAGCATGGTTCAGTGGGAAGAAAGCACCTGGCAGTGCAGCTCCAGCCCAGAGCCTGAAGAAGGAACTGCAGAGTTGGAATAGAGAGCTCTGAGGTGGGCTCGTGGAGCACCAGTGCTGCTTCTCTTAAAGGCAAAAACCTCATTGGGACCAGAGGGAGAATAGGAGCAGTTGTGGCTGATGTCCATGGGGCGTGCATCACCTCCAGCTCTGAGGGTGGGCACCAGAGCAGCCCTGCTTTGGAGGCAGCCTGAAGGTCCTTGTGCCTCTTGGGGAATGCAGGGTTCACAACGGATGGATGGATGGATCCGTCCTGCCTGTAGGACAGGGCCAGGGATCTGCTGCCAGCACTGTGGATACAGGGGCAGGGGACATGGCAGGAGTGGAGGGAGGTGCTCAATGATTTGAAATCTGAGGTCAGGGAAGGCAAGTAAGTAGGTGGGTGACAGTTGTAACACCCAGGGAGTTGGGAGATGGTTTCTGCACAGGCAGACAGGGTAGGAGGAAGCTGAGTGCAGCTCGGGAATGGTGTCCCCATCCGTATCATTTCAGGGCAGTGACATCGGTCCCCAATGGCTGCCACCCCCCAGCCCCTCCCTCTGCACCCATGGCTGCTCGCATCATGATCTGCCCGTGCACAGGGACAGGGTGAAAGCAGCTTCCAGGCATGGCTCTGCCTCACGAGTCCCTGTCAGTGACCTGGTGACAACACAGCTCCGTGGGAAAGTAGCCCAAGGGGGTCCTGGTTGCTCCGTGCTGTGGCATCGCTGCTCCATGGACCAGAATGTGATAAATCCAGGAGTCGGCGGTGAGCAGCTGCTCATCCGCTCCCTTCACTCGCGGTGTTCGGGACACGCCCCGGCTCTCTCCCGTCAGATGCAGTCGGAGCATCCTCTCCTGGAGGCGTGCGGTGCTCAGAGGCGGCAATGCAGGAGATGCCCGCAGCCCCTCGGTGGGAGAGAACACAGCCATTCCTATTAAGACCATCGATCCGAGCGCCTGGGGTAGCCGGTCCTGCACGGAGCGGCGATGCTCTGTAGTATTCAAGGGACACTGTTTGTGCAACCACGTGGCAGATGCTCGGCGTGTCCCCCGTCCACGCTAGGGATTTGGGATTGCTAGAAGCGCTCCATGAGCCCCCCCACTTCCTAACTGTGCCCCTCTGAGGGAGTTACGAGTGGCTGCCGCTGCGGGCACCGCTCGGGGCTGCGGGCACCGCTCGGGGCTGCCGGAGCCGGGCACAGCCTCCATCGGGGCTATCGCGACTCCGGATCCTGCCGTTCTACACCCGCACCGCCGCTCCGCAGCCCGCACACCGCTGCCGTCGGGGCTCGGGGCCGGGGTCGGACGCGGGGAGGAGGCGGCGGCGGCGGCCCCCGGAGCCTGGCCCGCCGTCAGGGGAACCAATGCGGAATTTCCTGGCTGCCGGCGGGGCCCCTCCCGCCGCCGCCGAGAGGGGCGCGGGGGAGGCGGCGGCGGCGGCGGCGCGGAGCTCGCACTGCAGTTTCCGTCCGCCGAGAGCGGCCGTCGGGGCAGGGCAAGGCAGGGCAGGGCAGGGCGGCACCGGGCACCGCGCAGCCGAGCCGAGCCCCGTATGGGATGGGCCGGGTCGGGCCGGGCCCCGCCGCGCCGACGGCCATGGCGGCCCTGGGGCTGCGGCCGCCGCGCCCAAAAGGAACCGCGGTGCCGCTGCTGCTGTTGGCGGTGCTGAGCTGCGGAGCCGCGCAGGAGCTGAGCCCACGGGGCAGGAACGTGTGCAGGGCTGCAGGGTAGGAGAGAGGGGAGGAGAGGGCAGGTGGGGCCGGGCGGGCGGCCGGGAAGGGAAGGGGGGGGGGGGCGCGGGCCTGGGAACGCGCGGGGCGGGGCGGGGGGGAGGGGGCGATGGGTCCCATCGTGGCGGGGGGAGATGGAACCGGATGTCCCGGGTTCGGATTTTAGTGTCCCGGGTCCGGATTTTGCTGTCTCGGGTCTGGATTTTTGATGTCCCGGCTCTGAAGCTGTGTGTCCCGGTTCTGAATCTCGGTGTCCCGGGTCCGGATTTTGGTATCCCGGGTCCAGATCTCGGTGTCCCTACGCCGGTCCTGCAGGGAGAAGCCGGTTCTGAGCGCCCCGGGTGTGGTCCCGCAGTGGGATGCGGGATGCTGCGGGTGTCCCCCGCTGGAGCGGCTCCCGGAGCGCTCGGGGCGGCCGCGTTGGCAGCACCGGGACAATACTTGGCGTTGGCTTCAGAGCAAAGGTGCCGTCCCCGGGGGTCGCCCTCTGTCTGTTCCCCCCCTCCCTTTCCCCTCTCGGGCTCAGTGGTCCCAAAGCTGCCTCATCCCGCCGAAGAGACCCCTATATGGGGGGGGCGATGGGGGGAAGGGCAAGCCATAAATGCACCTTTTTACATCTCGCCCGTGAGGTCAGGAAAGTCCACAAGGAAAACATGTGCTGCGCGCTGGAGAGGCCGCATAATGGCTCCATTCAGCCCGGCCGCGGGGCGCTGGTGCCCCCTCCTCAAATTACAGTTTCCGAAGGAGGTTTTGCCAGAGCAGCACAGCCTCAGTACTCGGCAGGGGGGGAGGGAGGTTGCACCGGGTCTCCACATCCCCCTGTAAAACCGGTGCCCAGCAAAGCTGTCGCTTAGGGTGGCAGTGGGGCTGCAAGTGGTGACCCTTGGGGCCAGCCCAAGAAGCTGCGTCCATGCAGTTCTGTGGATTGCATAGGGTAGGAGAAAGGGATGTGTTTTGGAACTGTTTGGTTTGCTGTGTGCTAAATGTGACTGCTCCTCTTGAGCTCAAAGCTCTTGTTAAGTTACCATGTCCCCCTTCTGTTGGAGAAGCAGGGGTGCAGGGTGATGAGTGCAAGCGCTGTGTGTGTGGGAATTGCTGTCTCCCTAACTCTCCTTTGGCCATTCTTTTCCTGTACGAAGAATTTCCTTTTTGCCACACAAGGTACGGAGTGACGGGTGGTGTGGAGAAAGAAGGGGCTCAGCACCAGGGTGATGCTGCTCCCCGGTTTGGTGTGGTGTGTGAGCACTGGGATGGGCATGCAGCTGGAGCAGGTGGCAGCGGTGCTCTGGGCTGTGGGGTTTTCACCTCCATCCATTTGTGCAGCTCCCAAACTCTCAGTAGGATGCAGGACGTGGGATGCTCAGTGGGATGCAGACAACTCCCAGGAGCAGGGACAGCTCGGGCTTTGCCCCATTATGCGCTCCTTTTCATCTGCACCAGTGAAATCCCCATCAGTTTGGCAAAGTGATTCTTTTTCCCCTTTCTCGAGGGGAAAAGGCAGTAAAACAGAAAGAGAAGGGATGTGCCGAGGGAAGCAACGGGTCCGTGGGCAACCTGAAGGATGCTCTGAGGCTGAGCCCCGGTCCCAGCTGTGCTGTGGGGTGCAGGGAGGTGGGTCAAGCTTTGAAATCTGAGCGCGTTGGTTTGCTGTCAGAGCAGCTGATAAGGGAGGGGAGGCTGAGGAGGGAGGTGTCGGACACGGCCCAGCAGAGGCGATTAGCTATCTGCCAGGAGATAGCTTTAATCCCAGTGCTGCGTGTGGGCTGCCCTAAGGACCCACTCATGGTGCTTCAGTCACAGTGCAGCGCTATGGGCGCCGTGGTCCTTCCTTGGGCAGGATGACCCCCTTCCCACCCATCCCCAGCAGAGCTCATGGGGCTTTTGGGGAATGAGACCGCACGGGCACAGCTCGTTGGACTCCATCGTGGCACATTTTCAACCCATGGAGCCCGGTGGATTTCACTTTGGGTCCTCCTGTCCCCTCACGGAGAAGCTTTGATTGGTGCCCCATTGCCTTTCCTTGTGTGTTTCATCTCCCTTCCAGGGCACAGACCCTGCTCCAGCCCTGGGCTCAATCACAGCGCTGTGTAATCTCACTGACGGACGGAATGGATGGAGCTATTTTGGTCTCCAGCTGCAAGGCATTTTTTCCAGGCCCTGAATCATTTTTGTGGTTCCTTTCTGCCTCCCGTCCAATTTTTCAACATCTTCCACGAGAGGCGGCCACGGTGCTCCCATGTTGGTGCTGCCCCATTCGGCCCAGCCCGTGTCCCACCGGGGGCTGCTCCCTGCTACCCCCCAGCCCACAGCAGCTCCTTCTGGCAGCCAGACGTGGTCCTGTGACTGCGCTGCGTTTCACGAATACTTCCTCGCTGTCTCCTCCTCCTCTTCTGCATTTGTTACATATAAAGGAAAAAAAAAAAAAAAAAAAAAGAAAAGCTTTGCATTCCAGGCTCTGCCACTGGTCCAGCCCATGTCAAGTTTTCCTCGACTGCAGCATGCCTTTGGATTGCTCCAGAGCCTCCAGGATTGCTCCCATCCATAGGGTATAGCTCCAGTTGTGCGGGCAAAGCTGCACGAATTGAAGGATGTAATGGGTTTGTGCTGAGAAGGGGACGTCCCCTCCGCATGGGGTGTCCCTGTGCCCCTCTTCTGAGGGCTGTAGTGGTTGAGAGGGGATGGGGCGAGATGCCACCATCCTACCTTGGGATGCCATCCCCGTGCTGCCACGATGCCAGGCACCAAACCCATCTGTAGGTTCCCATAAGCACTCCTTGGCTTTGCCCAGGCTTTCCTCCCTCCTATCTATTATTTTCCAGTGCCTTGGTTAAGAATACGCTCATTTTAGTCTATCCTTTAAATCACATCTGGTGGTAAAATAATCCGCGCCATTTTCTGCACGTGGGGCACACAGATGTTGGGTATGGTCATCCCACGCCCAGCACTGCTGCTGTTTTCCTCCTTGTTCTCTGCTGAGCCCTGCACTGAGCTGGGTGCCCATGCATGGCAGAATTGGTTCTTGACATCATCACAGCATCGCTGGCAGGTTTCCAGGAAGGACAGCAGCTTTCCAGATATCCCAACCATTTGTGGACTTATTTTTCCTGCAGCTCCTCGGTGCTCGTGTGCTGCCCAGGATGGAGGCAACAAGGAAGCGAGTGTCTGATAGGTAAGCAGCAATGCTGAGGTCGTGAGACAGCCTTGGAGCTGTGTAGTGCACCCCAGCTCGCCTTGGGGTGCAGCCCTTGGACACGAGATGCAGTGTGGTGCCCCCTGCGTGCTGCCACAGTGCTGGAGGGCTGTGGCAGAGGATGAAGGCACAGCCACGTGCTTTTGCAGAAAGGCACCGGTGCCACCGAGCCCATAGGAAGCCAGGGCAGCCCCTGCTGTGCCACCATGCAGGATTTGGGGACCCTGTGTGTCCCCTCAGTTTGGGGTGGCAGTGGTGCCCAGGCAGCCGGTGGGCTGCAGACCCCATAACCAACTAACTCACCCTGCATGCGCCCTCATAACCACTCGCTGCATGCAGCTGGTGCAGGAAGGGAGAAGGATGCTCAGCGGGGGAGGATGGTCCCGCAGCAAACTGTCCCCATCTCCTCTCCCCACTTTCCCCCAGGCTGCTCTAACCGTTAGACTCACCGCCTCTAACCTGTTCCATCTGTCTATTTTAGGGTTTTCTATAGTCCCCATCACCGTAGGTCTAACAACAGCCAGGTAAGGCGCTCGGTGCGGGTGCTCTGTTCCCCCTCTCCTGCTGGCCAAGGGCACTTTGTGGGGCCATGGGGCCAGCACTGTGCCATGCCCTAGAGCTCGCTCCCCTTTGGCACAGGGGAGCTCGTGGGCTGGGGGTGCTGGGGCAGCACCTCCATAGGGAGGTTAGAAGGAAGGGAGCTGTGCTGGTGGCTGCTTGTGTTCCCCTGTCCCACGTCCCACATCTCGCCCGCAGCACAGGGATGAGTGAGCAGGGTGGCAGGGGGCTGGGGCAGGGATGGAGCCGGGGATGGTGGCAGGAGGATGGTGGCATCACCGCTGTGATCTCCATGCAGTGTCACAGTTCAGTGACCCCCGTGGTGCCACCGTGCACCCCGTCCCCTGCTGTGGGGGTTGGGGACAGGGATGAGCCTGGTGGCACACAGTGGGGACCATTCAGCCGTGTCCTCACGCTCTGTTGTCGGTCCATCTGCCCAGCCGTCTGCGAAGGGAATTTCACCTGCAAGGAGAACGAGGTGTGCGTGAGACCCGGCGAGTGCCGCTGCCGCCACGGCTACTTCGGTGCCAACTGCGACACCAGTGAGTACCAGTGGCACCACTGGGGCACCCCAGGGTGGGCCATCTCACATAGGGAGCCTGTCACCTAAGCGTGCTAGGAGCAGTGGGGATGGAGAGGAGCAAGAGGTGCCGCTTGCACAGGGTCACCCATGGCTGACTGCAGCGCTGTTCCACCTGCAGAGTGTCCCCGTCAGTTCTGGGGCCCCGACTGCAAGGAGATGTGCAGCTGCCACCCCAATGGGCAGTGTGAAGATGTGACGGGTCAGTGCACCTGCAACCCCAACCGCTGGGGCCCCAAATGTGAGAACATCTGCCTCTGCAAGCACGGCAAATGCGACCAGAAGACGGGCAAGTGCACCTGTGAGCCCAACTGGTGGGGTCCCCAATGCTCCAGCTCCTGCTATTGCAGCCACAATTCCCAGTGCGACCAGCAGACAGGAAACTGCCTGTGCCAGCCGGGCTGGTGGGGCCGTGGCTGTAACAACCAATGCTCTTGCAACAACTCACCCTGTGAACAGTTCACCGGGCGCTGCCAGTGCCGTGAGCGCACCTTTGGGCCCCGCTGTGACCGCTACTGCCAGTGCTACAAGGGGAAGTGCAACCAGGTGGATGGCACCTGCACCTGTGAGCCGGGCTACCGCGGCAAGTACTGCCGTGAGCCGTGCCCAGCTGGCTTCTATGGGCAAGGCTGCAGGAGGAGGTGAGTGCTGGGGCTCGAGGAGGGAGGTGGGAGCTGTGGGGTGCCATGTGCCACGTGTCCCTTCCTTGTTGCAGGTGTGGGCAGTGCAAGAGCCTGCAGCCCTGCACCGTGGCAGATGGGCGCTGCCTGACGTGTGAGGCGGGTTGGAATGGCACCAAGTGTGACCAGCCCTGCTCGCCTGGTTTCTATGGGGAGGGCTGCGAGAAGCTCTGCCCCCCCTGCAAGGATGGCCACACCTGCAACCATATCAATGGCAAGTGTTCACACTGCAACCCCGGCTGGATTGGAGACAGGTGAGTGCTGCACGGCCCAGCTGGTGCATGCTGGTGCAGTGCTGCGTCCCTGCATGGGGTCTGGGAGTGGGTGCACAGCTGGGGCAGCGGGAATGGGCTGAGCCTGCTGGCATGGCCATGGGGCCATAGGGAGCCTCAGGGACCCCAAAGCCAAGCACACGGGGCCATGGGATGCACAATGCCACGGTGCTTCTATCCTCTCAGTGACCTTAACAAACAGCGGGGCTCAACTCTGAAACTTTCTTGGAGCCACCTGGGGTTGGGTCTGAGGCTCTGCAGCACCTTTATGGGGCCGACAGCACCCAGCCCCATCCCCTCGCGCAGAACAAATGGGAAACAGAGTAGGATGACCAGGATGGGCACAGTGGGGGGCACCATGAGAAATCCCCTCTCCAGCGCTTCAGCTGCCTTCACCTCTCCCCAGGTGTGAAACCAAGTGCCGCAACGGGACGTATGGGGAGAACTGTGCCTTCGTCTGCAGCGACTGCGTCAGCGGCGAATGCCACTTCGAGACGGGCCGCTGCCTGTGCCGCGCCGGCTCCCATGGCACATAGTAAGCAAACCACTGCGGGACCCCGGGCACTCAGCACTGCTTGGCATCACCTCCATCCCCTGTCTGCTCCCGCCCCTGGTTGGGGTGGGGGTTCCGAACAAACCTGAGGTGGCAGCACCCGATCCCCCTGAGCTCAGCAGGGCGCTCTGCAGGGCCACCGTGTGCCTCTCGCTGAGCTGCCGGATGGGGTTTCTTGACGAAAGGATTTTGCTTTAGGAAATGGCCATTTGGCAAAAACAAATGCCTTTGACAAAACTCGTTTTTTTTTTTGTGTGTGTGTGTTGTTTTTTTTTTTTTCCCCCAAGTTCAGGGTGGAATTTCTAGCTGAAAACAGAGAGAAAACCACATCCCAGAATAGCACATAGCCTCACGGGTATGGCATCTGTGTGGTGCTCCCTCTCCCAGCAGCAGCTCTCACTGGGGGCTGCTCACCCAGGAGGAGCCCAAAGCCCCCCAGCCCTTTGGCTGTGCCCATCTCCAACCAGCAGCAGGCCCTGTCCTAATGCATGCTCGTCCCCTTTGCTTTCTCCCAACGTGAAATAGAAGCGCTGTCTGAAAGGAAAGTGGCTGGAAGCACTGGAGGGAAGGCTGCTGAAATGTCTGCAGTGGGCATAAAGCCCTCTATTGCTCCACATCATTCCCATGGTATCTCCTGAAATCAGTCCGCCTGGGGTAGAAATATGGGTCCAGCTGATGGGTGTAGCTTGGACTGTCTGGGAGATATCCCTGCTCCCATCCCTGCATCCCCCTGCAGCTACTTGTGGGGGTTCAGGGCACGTGGCTCAGCCACGGCGGTGCTTTGAAAACCAGAGAGCGTGAAATGTGGCTGAGCCAAGGGAGCAGCTGCAGCCCCAGGAGAGAGAGGCTGGGATCGGGGCCACGGTGTTGCCAGCTGGGAGCAGCTGGCGTTGGGCTCAGGGCCATCAGCCCCGCTGCATCCATCCCAGTGCCCATGCTGTTGGCAGTGGGGTCCCACATAGCATCATCCCAAACTGCTGCTGCCCCCAGAACTCTGAGGACAGGATGCTCGGTGGGAGGGCACCCAGAGCCTGGGCTGTTTTGGGTGGTGCCCAACGCACTGCCCACCTTCCAGCCCTGGTTTGTGCTCCTCTCCATAGTGCTGAGCTGAGAGGCTGTGCCCTGGCAAGGAGGGCACTTCAGCCATAGTTGTTCTTCCTTCTTACATACAGTGAGCTGAGAGGTTTCCAAGCTCATGGGCTGCAGTGGAAGGGCTCCATGTGTGTGCAGGCTGTGCACGGGGCACATGGCCACATCACATTAGCAGTGCTGAGCTGAGACCTGGTGCAGATGCTCTGCTGGGTTGGTACTGCTGATGGGTTAGTGACCCGTTGTCACCGCAGTGCTACAAGCCTCGTTGCAAAGCCTTGTGCAGCACGTGGGGGTGGAGGAGGGCTCTCAGAGACAGCAAACATGGGGACAAGCAGGAAGGTGGCACAGTCCCCCATGGAGATGCTGTCAGTGCAATCCAGCACTGTGTCACCTGTTTTTCCCTGAGTAGAAGGAGTTTGGGAAAGGAGAGCAGGGAACATCCCCGGGATGCATCACCCCACCCTCACCCCTCACCCTCTCCCCAGCTGTAACCTCACCTGCCCGCCCGGCCACTATGGAGCCAACTGTGCTCAAGCCTGCAGCTGCCACGACGGTGCCTGCGACCCGCTGACGGGCGCCTGCCACATGGGTGAGTTGTAGGGTTGGGGTGCTGGGATGCCTGTGGCTGGTGTCTGAGCACGCTGTGTCTTGCAGAGGCCAACCAACGGATGGGGGTGATTGGGGCCGGAGCTCTGCTGGCGCTGCTGCTCATCCTCCTGCTGTCGCTGCTCTGCTGCTGCTGCGTCTGCCGCAAGAAGGATGAAGGGCACGGGTGAGTGGATGCTGGCAGGGAAAGGGGAGGACGGAAGGGAGATGTGGGGTACTTTCCCATCCTCGTGAAGATGGGGAAAAGAGAGCACAGGGTGGGAGCAGGAGGACCCTGCACTTCAGGGGATGCCTCCTGGCTTTGTGTCCCTGTTGTTGGCTATCACCTCACTGGGACCCAGTGGGTCCCCAGGGCTGGAGCCTGCAAAGGGAAACCTAGAGCATGCTGAGTTATGGCTGCGATCCCCAAAATGGCACGGGGATGAAGGCAGGAGTGTGCACAGCAGCTCCCACAGCGGGGCTGGGCTGCAGGGTCTGCAGGACAAAGTGAGCCCCTCCAGTCCCTGCTGCAGGGATGAGGACAAGGGATAGGGATGGGGATAGGAGTAGGGATAGGGATGAGGATGGGGACAGGGATGGGGGTGGGGGTGGGGATGGGGATGGGGATGGCTGCTTATTGGGAAGAAAGGGGCCGGGGGAGCTCCCCCAGCTGCACAAAAGCCGTCCCTCGTGCCGCCGGCCGCTGTGCAGGAATTTTCCGGAAGCCTCTGCTTGCAGCCGTGCCAGCTCCACTCCAGCCCAGCACATCTGGTTTGGAGAGCCTGTGGGCTGCATGTCATTATGCCGCAGATAAAAGGAGCCACTTCCCAAACTCAGTGCTGCTCGGAGAAGTCTTGCATGGGAAATAGCTCCAAAGAGTTTCCTCTCCTCGGGCGCTGCAGGGTGCCCAGATTCCCAACTGCCATCTCAATGTCCTGTGCCAAAGCGTTCCCAGTGCCAGGAAGGGCTGTGGCAGGGGTACTGCAGTGGCCGTGGGTGCACACAGGTTGAGTGGCATTGCTGCACAGAGCCTCTTGCTGCTGTGGCTGCGGATAATTGCCTGAAAGCTCATCCCCGAGAGACTTTAAAACCAGAGAGCAAATAAAGAGAAGCCACGTGTTTGTTTGGGGTTGGGATTCTTTTATTTATTTTTTTTATTTTTTTCTGAAGTTAATCATATGATTCAAGGGCCTGGATGGGAGCTGTGGGTGTTTAGGGCACGGTCTGGCTCTGCCACAAGGCGAGCTGAAGCACACGGCTGGCAACAGCCCTGACCCCTGCCCTGAGCCATCCTGGGCTTCCGCTGGGGCAAAACCAATGGGGAATACACTGCTGTGGTATCTCTCTGTCCTGCCTCTTCCCCAAACCCTTCTTCATGTTCAGCATCCCTGAGCCTCCAGCTCGATGCATGGTTCCACGATCGATGGCCCCGGTGTGACCATTGCCCTGATGGGGTCGTTGTGTTTCCCTGCAGAGCAAATCAGGACCCGGTGGCAGCCAAGAAGCCTCCGAGACGCTTGTGTGGGCGCTTCAGCCGCATCAGCATGAAGCTGCCACGCATCCCCCTGCG
The DNA here is from genome assembly GCF_019232065.1 of Centrocercus urophasianus. Lineage (NCBI taxonomy): Eukaryota > Metazoa > Chordata > Aves > Galliformes > Phasianidae > Centrocercus > Centrocercus urophasianus. The sequence goes on along the minus strand of NW_024885172.1, from coordinate 28,377 downwards.
CCGCCAGAAGATGCCCAAGGTCGTAGGTGAGGCACCGAGGGGCAGAGCAGGGCCAACGTGTGCGACCTGCTGTGCTTCTCCCGGCCCCAAACCCATGCAGAGCGCACCGGGGCCAGGGAAACATCCCCACTGCAACCCAAACAGGGGCCGTATTTGTGGAAGGGGCTGAGCAGGGCTCGGGGAGGAGGACAGAGGGGGCTGTGTGCGCGGGGCTCAATGGGGCTGTGTGCGCGTTTCCTGCAGCCGCCCCGCAGCAGCTGGCTCCCACCCAGCAGCGCTGTGTAAACACAGAGGAGAGGGAGGGGATGGCCTCAGCTCCAGGGCTCTGTGCATTACAACCTGCTGTGGGGTTGGGGCTATGCAGCGAGGCCACCCAGGACCCCGGAACAAAGGGATCTGTGCCAGCAGGCAACAAGGGACCCAGGCACGCAACGGCTCCGACCGCTTGGGGCTGGCCTTGGAGAAATAACATCCGTCCATCATCATCTGGCAGCACAGGGACCTGCAGCCCTGCTTTGCTAGGGGCAGGCAGGAGCCCCAGCACATCTCGGAGCTGCTGTTGGTGCTCCTCTTCCTCCAGCCATCCCCTTGGTCCCATTCGAGTCCTGGAGATGCCGCGTGGCCACAAGTCCCAGCACCCCGTCACGCCTTCTCGCAGGAAGCAGTGCGCTTCATCTGCTTCCAACGGTCTGCTTCTGATTTTCTTTTTTTGGGTTTTACAACAAGGAAAGTCATGCCGGAGTGGCTGCCTTCCCCACTCTGGGCCATTTGCTCTTTAAATATCTCCACTGCTTTTGCTCTGGCTCTGGAGTTTCTCTCAGCCTCTGCATCCTCCCCCATCCCTTATACAACAGGGTCCCCTCGTCTTGCTGGTCCATTCCTGTCTCAGGTTTATTCCCTCTCACACAGACATCTCCATGATCTTTTATCCCCTGCACAGTGCTGTGTGTGGGGAGCGTGGCTGCTTGCAACCATGGCTCATCCCAGGGTGGGTGAAGCAGGGCTGGGCCCCAGCAGGGCAGGCACTGGCTGATGGCCACTTTCCTGCCCTGGCAGTAGCTCACCACGACCTGGAGAACACACTGAACTGCAGCTTCATCGAGCCACCTTCAGTGGTGGAGCAGCCTTCCCCGTCCTGGTCATCCCGTGGTTCCTTCTCCTCCTTTGACACCACGGATGAGGGGCCAGTGTACTGCGTGCCCCATGAAGGTGAGACTCACGGATGCTTCCCTGGGTGCTGCATGTAAAGACGAGGGCTGGAGGTGGCCCTGCGATGGGGAAGGTGGGGGTCCTGTGGCATAGGGGGACCTGAAGGCATGCAGAAGAGGTAGGGAGGGACCAGGTGAGACAGGGCAATGGGGAGCCCAGTTTTGCCTCTGTCCCACCACTGTGCATGGGGTTTTTTTTGCCATGAGGGCAACAAGGCAGTGGCGTAGGGTCCAGAGAAACCCTATAAGTGGAGGTGCTCAAGGCCAGGCTGAATGGGGCTTTGAGCAGCTGGAGGCAGTTGTCTAACAACGGGATCAAGTTGGGCTGGATGGCATTTTAAGGCTCCCTTCCAATCCAAACCATTCCGTGCCTTCATGACACATCCATGCTTTCTTCCCACAGAGAGCGTGGGTGACAGCAGGGACAGAGCACCGTCCTCCAGCCCCGGTGAGAAGCTCGTGGCCCCAGCCAGCGGGGAGGAGGCAGCCGAGTACAGCTTCCTGAAGGAGACGGGCTCTGTCAAGGCCTTCCATGCCGACAGCAGCGAAACACCCCTGCTCAAGTCCTCGGACAGCGAGCGCTCATCCTGCGGGTCAGGCTCGGCCAGCGCCGCGCTCTATGCCAAGGTCGCCCGCCTCTCCAAGCATTCCAAGGAGGAGGAGGAGACAGCGCTGTCCCCAGAGAGAACCAAGCCCCGTCCTCCCGACCCGTCCACCAAGCCCAAGGTATCCTGGATCCACAGCCGTTACAACTCCAGCCAGTCCAACTCGCTGCCCAGCCGCTCCCCAGAGCCAGCGGCCGCCCGGCCCAGCAGCCCCGAGCACGGCCAAGGTTTGGCCAAGAGGAAGAGGAGCCCCAGCGAGACGTCGGCTGGTGTGCATGGCAAAGCAGAGGAGAAGGGCGGCGGTGGCACACGTGGCAAGGAGAGACCGCAGAAGCACGCCAAGGAGCCCGGTGTCCCCGAGGGCAAAGCCAACCTTGCCACAGAGCCCCAGTCGCCTTCAAAACCCAAGCAGAGGAGCAAGGCCAGCTCAGAGCAGATGGAGAATATCAACGGGGCGGTGCAGAACGCCTTCAAAAAGATGGGCGGCTTCCATGCAGAGCGGCGGGCCGGGGAGGCGCCACGCAGCCCCAGTGCCGGCAAGCCGCGCTCCGAGGCTCTCCATCCCCACCTGGCCTCCGAGGCAGCCACGCTGCTGGCAGCCCAGCTGAAGGAAAAGACTCAGAGCCTCAACAAGGCGGAGGGCAGCGCCCGGCCCAACGGGGTGGGGGCCCAGCGGGAGAAGCCCACCCCACCCCAAAAAGCCAAGCGCTCGGCAGCCGCCGGCAGCCAGAAGGCCAGCAAGCCCCTGCTGCCCACCTCTCCCAACCTGCAGAAACTGATCCCCGCCACGGCCGAGCCGGCGGCTGGGGGCGAGCCCAGGCGGGTGGAGAAACAAACCGCGGTCAGCAGCCAGGACCCGGCTCCTCCGGGCGAGCAGACAGCCAAGAAGACACCCATTAAAAAGCCCCCCAGGAAGAAGAGCCGAGAAGCCACCCTGGAGCCGCCCAAAGCAGCCGTGGTGCCCACGCAGACGGTGCCGTAATGGGGAGCTGGGCACCTGGGAAGGACTTGTGGTGCCTGGACTGGAAGAGCCCCCAACCTCCTCATTCCACATCTCTCCCCTCATCCCCTTTTCTCCTGTCAGCCCATCTCCTCCACTGTCCCTGGACCTGGTACCCCCCTGGCGCTGTGCTCTCCACGCAGGGATGCAGGAGCCGGGGGCCCCCCCCCTTTTTTTGTAGCAGTATTATCGATCGCATAAGCAGTGCTTGTTGTACTAGACGTACCCATGTTATATTCTGCAGTAACGGAGCCGCTCGCTTCCCACGCCCCACTCCACTCTGCCAGGTCCCCACCGCAGTGCGGGGGCAAAGGGGATGGATGACACACGGGGCCATCGCCGGGGACATCCCCGTGTCCTCACCCAGACCTCCCTGCACTGCCACGTCAGCTTCTCCCCTCTCGGAGGTGCAGCCCCCGGTGCCGCCGCACCGCTCCCAGCGTGGGGTCGAGCTGGTTTCGACCGATGCCCCTGGCCCCAGGGCTGCTTGTGCTAGGAGCGGCAGCAGGAAAGCACTATTTAAGGCCCGGGCTGCACAGCACTTGGGGAGGCTGTTGTGGCTTCAGGAGGGATCTGGCCAGTGGAGTCAGGTAGATGGGTTTGGTACGACAGAGCCTGGCATCTCTGCAGAGCGCTTTTCTAATAAAAGTGTATTTCTTCCATACCCGGGTGCTGTCTCTCCGTACCCCAGGCTGCCCATGGAGCATCGCCTGGCCTCACTCGAGCACTTGGGATGCGGGGTCCTGAGTGGGATGCAGTGATACAGGAATGGAGGATGTGTCCCAGTGTGAGGCCAGGGGGTGACCCCTAAAGATAACGCTGTTCAGCGGTGATGCAGTGGCACAGGATGCCCAGGCAGTGGTGGAGTCACTGACCCTGGAGCCATGGAGATGTGGCGCTGAGGTACGTGGTCAGTGGGCATGGTGGGGTGAGGTTGGACTTGGAGATCTTAGAGATCTTTTCCAACCTCAGTGATTCTGTGATTCCAGACCAAGTTAGACCACCACATATTGTTTTATGCTGATTTTTTCTGCACGATAGGACTCTGAATCCCTTTTCCAAGCACCCCGCTGTGGCCTGCAGGCTTTCTCCCCACCACTGCACATTGGTTACCTCTAACAGAGAGCATCATGTGATGCACAGCACTGTGAGCACTTTGTTTTATGGTTTCCAGCCTCTGTTGATTTGCGGATCCCTAAACAATTTCCCCTGCAGCTGTGAGCCCCACTGGAAAGTTCACACTTAGCATAAATAAACTCGCTTTCCTTCTCCTCTTGAGGCCTTTGACCTCAAGGCATAACCAGCTGAATCCCATCACGAGAGGAAGTTGTAACACGGAATAATAACATAGAATGAGGGAATACAAAAGCAAGCAGGTCTTTTCCCCCCACTCCTCCCCAGGGATGATGCCCAGGTGGCATCGTGACACGGTGATCACCAACCCTGCAATGGGCACCGAGCACATGGTGGCCCCAATCCCCCACCAACCCTGTGCCACTGGTGTTTTTCCCATTTTGTCCCCATTTCCAAATAGCAAAAGAGGAGCCGTCGGGTTGGAAAACAGCACATTTGTTTTGGCTTGGCCCAGAGAGCGGCGATAAAAGCGAACCTGATTGCCAGCTATTCATTTCCTATTTCAGGCCCTACCAAAAATAAACTCAAAAAAAGGGAAATTCAAATGAGAATGAAATATGCATGAGACAGCGAGCTGCTAGGGTTGTATAAGGAAGCACTCGTCGTTTGGGGAGCGGCAGTGCTGGCAGTGTTTGATGCTGGGGGGGATTGCAGGGGGCTCAGGCACTGCAAACAACGCATGGACCATGCGCAGCACCTCAAGTGTTTGTGGGCATAAATGATGGGGAGAAGAAGCCTTCTGCGAGCAGATCTGAGAGCCTGAGCTTTTGTTGTAGCTCTGTTCAGTATAATTTAGGAAAGCATGAGTGCGTTTGCATCCAAGCACCCCAACAAGACCGCTTTGACAGGAGATGGACAGAGGCATCCCACCACCACTACCTGATTTATCCCCATGCCTGCGCTGGCCTGGATATGGGGGAGTGCTCGTGCTTGTTTAGTCTGTATGGGAGCACAAATCATGGCGCTGTGTCATGACTCTGCCAGGGTCTGGATTTCATTAGGAGCCACATGATCAGTGCGGGCTGCTGCGGCTGGCTGCTCTCCCTCTGTGCTGCACAAGACATGGGGGTGATGGCCGAGGTGCAGTGCTCAGCATCCTGCCCACAGGTGACCCCAGCAGAGCCTTTTCATTCATTGCATCCCCTGTGCCCATTGCGGCCCTTGCATCCTTTGCACCCCTTGTATCCTCTGTATCCTTTTTGCTCCTTGCAGCTTTTACAACCCTTGCAGCTCACTGCATCCTTTTGAAGCTCTGCAGCCCACTGCACCCCTTTGCATCCTTTCTGCCTCTTAGAGCCCTTGCAACATTTCCAACCCATTGCATCTTTTGCATCCCTTGCACCACTCTCTTGCATTCTTTGCACCCCACTGCATCATTTGCATCCTTTGTGCCCATCACAGCCCTTGAATCCTTCACATCTCTTGAATCCTGCTGTAGCCCTTGTATCTTTTGCATGCCTTGCAGCTGGTGCCTCTGTGCATGTGCTTCTCTCTCTCACTCCTTGCTCACACCCAGGCTGTACCATAGGGTGGTATGAACATATCCCCCAGCATCACCCAGCCCTGCTGACAAATCTGCCCTGTGAGCAGTGCAGACATGAGGGGCCCAGAACACCCCCTCCAGCCACCAAGTCACAACCAGCTCCTCCATAGAGACCCTGTGTTCTCCATGGGAGCCCCTAAATCCAGACCTTAGTTTAGCTACAGCTCAGGCTGAAATTCCCGTTCAGATGCTCAGCTCCTGAGGCCATAGCAGGGGAACACATTTACTGCACAGCGCTCGTTAAGTTTGGATAAACCCAGTGTACCCAAGGAGGTGGCTGTGAGGCTCCCGTGGTCCCCCCTCACCCAGGGGATGAGTGTGCAGGGGACTGAGGTTGGATGCAAGGCTGCAGAGGCACCAAGGGTGGTGACCACACACCCAGCACACCGGCTGGCAGAGTGCAGGACAGGGATAAAGGAATAGATGGACAAATCCCCCATATCCCCCAATTCCCCAGCCCAACCCAAAGCTGAGATCTGGGCTGTGGGCAGGATGCAATTTGGCTCTTGATCTGAGCTCTGGCCCTGCTATGCCCCCAGGCTCCCCATCACTTCCCATCATCCTCTACCAAGAAGGCTTTGGGCTTGTTTATGCCATGGTGCATTGATCTCTTTTGGCACAACTGGCTGCCCAGTGGAAACCCACAGCAGCTCCTGGCTCCAATATGGTGACTCAGAGCTGTGGTGACACAGCCACTGCCCCATGAGGGACACCGGGTTCTGGCAGCCATCTCCTGTGGATGGATTTGTGCTCGGGTTTCTCTGGAGGATTTGTTCCTAATTGCAATGTGCTCTGGTTGCAAAAAGGAGCCATCGCAATGCACACATGTGCACACTCTGCTCTCTGTTTGTATCAGGATCTCAGCATTTCTGACTGGCCAAACAGGACCTCCAAGGGAAGGTAAAAACCAGGCTCCCTTCCTCAGGTGTGCAGGGAGCAGTGGGCACCTGTGACCGCATCACCCTGGGATCTGAAGCCTCTGAGTCCAGCCACCACGATGCCCTCCAGGCTCTGTGAAGAGACGATGATGCAGCATGAGATGTGAACACCTCAGCCCCCAAATCCTGCCCTGGAAATGACAATCCACGTGCTGCTTGTGGCACTGCTGCTGATGCCATCTCCCTGCTGCCACCCCATCAAGAGCCCACACTGCCTCAGGTCATCAGCGTGCCCCTGTCCCCATCCCTTACGGCACTCGGGCAGCTCCAACCCCCAGCTCTGAATCAATGCCCCCAGCTGCCTTTCCCCAGTGCTGCCCCAATGCCCTGTCACCTCCCAGCTCTTGCACAAAGGCAGTGCTGGCCCTACACACTCCAAGCCCGCTGCCTCATGGCGTGCACACCGGCTCAAATATCCCTGCTGGTTCCCACAAGCAGCTCAGCCTTTCCAAAGCTCAGCCCTCGAGCCGGGAGGAGGCAGCACCCTGAGCCTGCCAAACTAATGAGAAGCGCATGGGACCCACATCTGGTAGCGATTGAGGGGGGAGCAGCGTTGGGAACGAAGGAAGCACATATTTCCTGCAGCACAAAGGAAGGGAGAGGAATGTTCACAGCAGAGCAGAACAGAGTTGGGGCCCTGGGGCGCAGGTCCTTCCCGCAGGCTGCTCCTTCACTTGGGGTAGGGGCACAAAGGCACGAGCAGCATCAGATCTGCGGACCCTCGTGCCAGCAATGGGGTTATGCTCCCACTAGAAACAGATTGGGAGCAGAAAACATAGAGCCAGCAAACTGCCTGAGAAGGGTTACGGGCTGGAGAGATCAAGGCAAGGGCTGCTCTGTGCCGCAACAACAGGAACGTGACTGGGACAGGGACAAGGCAGGGCTGTGCTCAGCAGAACGGAGGCCACATGGTACCACAGCACCATGTCAGGGCACTTGGTCCTGTGCTGGTACTGGGTGGGGTCCTGGCTCCCATCCCCGCTCATCCAAAGCTGCTGGAGGATTTGCAGGTTATATGGCCACAGCTACACAAAAACAGGACCTTGGGGCAGCAAAATGCTGCCTGGTTGGGATGCAGGTGAGGCAGGGCGAAAACCGAAACATCCAAAGCTGAGTGTCTCATCCCACGAGGAAGCTGATTTAAAAGCTGCAAGGTGGTGCAAGTCCTGTCAGCCACTGCACAGCAGGAGCCCTGCTCTGCCTGGCTGTTTGTGACACCCCTGATGTCACGGGGACACCAGGGCTTGCCATTGTGGCTGTGGCCCTTTCCAAGAGAGCTGAGCTGGAGCTGTGCAAGGCACATCAGCGGCGTCCCCAGCATGTAGCAGCAGTCACCCAGCAGGGAGCACAGGTAGCCAGCCTACAGGTAAGGACTGCAAACAGCACCCAAACTCACACATCTATCCACAGCTCTCAGCAAATCTTTGTGGCAGAGGATGGGGACAGAGGTCCTGGGGTGGTGAAGCCAGTGTATCACCAGCACTCTGGTAATCTGCACTGCCCCAGCCGAGCTGAGCACCACAACTAATCCCTTTAAATTAAAAGCCTATGTTTTCCATCCCCTACAACCTCAGCTGTAAGCAGCCAGGCTCTGCTCCACAGCTCTGCCTTTGGCAGCTGCAGCTCAGCAAAAACTCTTTGGCAGCTCCTGAGAACAGGGTTAGGAAAATGTAGGTGGATTTGCCTGTTAAAAATACATGGTGAGAGTGAGAGGGATTCATCATCATCCCACCCAAAGCCTGGGATTTGGGGATCACCCTCTTTGAGTGGAAAAAGGAGGCAGCCAAGCAAAACCCGAAGGGATGATTGATATTCAGGGACACTGCAGGGATGCCCCGTTTTCCCTGGGCATGTTCTGTGTTCTTCTTTGCCCAAGGAGGCTGTGGATGCCCCATCCCTGCCGGATTTCAAGGCCAGGCTGGACGTGGCTCTGGGCAGCCTGGTCTGCTGGTTGGCGACCTGCACACAGCAGGGGCTTGGAACTGACGATCACTGTGGTCCTTTGCAACCCAGGCCGTTCTGTGGTCCTCTAACGTGGACACTTCAGCTCCCATTGGGCACACAGTGCAGTTCTTGCGAGCTCTGAAGTCATAATAAGAATCACTCCTGAAGCTTTCAAATGCATTTTGGTGCATCGTTCATTTTGCGAACTCAGGGCAGGAACCTCTCCACGTGGACGGCTGGAATTCATTTGAAACTCAGCCTTGTGAGGAACGTCTTGAATATCAATCTCATTACCTGCTCACAAAAATGGAAGGAAGGAAGGAAGGGAGGAAGGGAGGAAGGGAGGAAGCAAATGTTTTCATTCCAACCCAGCACGTGACGCCGAAATGAACTTAATAAACTCCACGCGTTTGAAAGAATTATAACAGAGGGATGTGACAGCAGCGTTTCCCTACACTTCGGACTGATCTCCCGCACAGGGATGCGCTGACCCAACAGACCCGGCTCACACTGCGCCAAGGCTCAGGAACTGCCTGGAGCCGCACCGCCCCCTACATCCCGCACCGCCCCTTACAGCCCGCACCGC
>NW_024885172.1:18461-19409 GCF_019232065.1 Centrocercus urophasianus | reverse complement strand
TTACAGCCCGCACCGCCCCCTACATCCCGCACCGCCCCTTACAGCCCTCACCGCCCCCCGTCCGGCCCCGCAGCCCGGGGAGGCTCCGCCCTCACCGCCGCCTGCGCCTGCGCCGGGCCCGGGCGTTGTGTTGGGCCCGGTGGGATGGAACGGTTCGGTGGTTCTGGATACGAAGCGGCGACGGCGGAGCTGTCTCGGCAGCAGGAGCGGCATTACCGGCTGCTGTCAGAGCTGCAGGAGCTGGTGAAAGCGCTGCCCAGGTACGAGGGGTGGAGGGGAGCGGGGAGGTGTCCGTTGGCTCGGGGTCCGTTGGCTCGGGGTCCGGGCTGCAGCTCAAAGCCTGGGCCCCAACCCTGAACCCGGCTCCGTTTCCGAGCCCTAACTCCAAACCCTGACCCCAGCCTCAAATGCTAAACTTGACTCCAGCTCTGAACTCCAATCCCAACTCCGAACCCTGATTCTGAACCCTAAACCTGACCTCGGTTTCAAACCACAACTCCGAATCCCAATCTTAATCCCAGCCACAACTCTGAACCCCGATCCCAACTCCAAACCTTGATCCAAACCCCAATTCTGAGTTCCATCCCTAACTCCGTACCCTGACCCTGAACCTCAATCCTGACCTCAGTTCCAAACCCCAACTCTGAACCCCAATTCCCAATCCTAATCTCAGCCCCAACTCGAAATCCCAACTCCAAACTTTGACCCAAACCCCAATTCTGAACTCCAACCCTAACTGCAAACCCTCATCCTGTACCCCAGTTCCTGACCTCAGCTCCAAACCCCAACTCCGAACCTCAGTCTTAATCCCAGCCACAACTCTGAACCCCGACCCCACTCCAAGCCTTGATCCAAACCCCAGTTCTGAGCTCCAGCCCTAACTCCATACCCTGACCCTGAACCTGAACCTCAATCCTGACCTCAGTTCCAAACCCCAACTCTGAACCC
>NW_024885172.1:0-18451 GCF_019232065.1 Centrocercus urophasianus | reverse complement strand
GAACCTCAATCCTGACCTCAGTTCCAAACCCCAACTCTGAACCCCAACTCCAAACCGTGGCTCAAATCCCAATTCTGAACTTGCAACCCTAACTCCAAACCCTGACCCTGAACCTCAGTTCCTGACCTCAGTTCCAGGCGCTGATTCTGAACCCCAGTTCCCAATCCTAATCCCAACCTCAACTCCAAAGTTTGACCCAAACCCCAATTCTGAACTCCAACCCTGACTCCAAACCCTGACCCTGCACCCCCAGTTCCAGACCTCAGTTCCAAACCCCAACTCTGAACCCCAATCTTAATCCCAACCACAACTCTGAACCCCAACTCGAAACCTTGATCCAAACCCCAACTCTAAACCCCAATCTTAATCTCAGCCCCAACTCTGAACACTGAACCCAACTCCAAACCTTGACTCAAATCCCAATTCTGTACCCCAACCCTAACTCCAAACCCTGACCCTGAACCTGAGTCCTGACCTCAGTTCCAAACCCCGATTCTGAACAGCAACCCCAACTCTGAACCCCAATCCTAATCCCAACCCCAACTCTGAACCTTGGCCCAAACCCCAATTCTGAACTCCAACCCTAACTCCGCACCCTGACCCCAACTCTGAACCCCGACTCCGAGAATGCTGACCCCAATTCCAAACTCCAGTACTGATCCAACCCCAACTCCAAACACTGAGCCCAATTCCAAGCCCCAGCCTTACCCCTCCAACTCCCAACTCTTATCCCTCCAACCCCAGCCTCCAATCCCAACTCTGAACGCCAGCTCTGACTTCAAAAACCCAACTCTGACTTCAATTCTGAACCCCAGTTCCAAATCCCAGCCTTAACCTCAACTCCAACCCCCAATTCCAAGCTGTAACCCTGATCCCAGCCCTAACCCTGACCCCGCTGTGTCCCTGCAGCTCCTGCCAGCAGCGCTTGTCCTACACGACGCTGAGCGACCTGGCGCTGGCACTGCTGGATGGGACGGTGTTTGAGATCGTGCAGGGGCTGCTGGAGATCCAGCACCTCACTGAGAAGAACCTCTACAGCCAGCGCCTCAAGCTGCATAGCGAGCACCGCGGTCAGCAGGGAAAGGGATTTGGGGTGGGGGACCCGGGGGGCGTTGGGGTGAGGTGGTGGTGGTGGGGCGTTGGGGTCGCGGGTGTGGGGAGTTGCAACCAGGAGCCTGGGTCGCCGCAAGGAGGCAATGGGGAGGTGTGGGGACAGGGGTGGGGGTGTTGTCCTGATGCTGTCCCCATCCCTGGGCGCAGGGCTGAAGCAGGAGCTCTTCCACCGGCACAAAGAGGCCCAGCAGTGCTGCAGGCCGCACAACCTGCCGCTGCTCCGCGCCGCCCAGCAGCGGGAGATGGAGGTAAGGGGGGAGCAGGAGGGCGCAGCCACCCCTCGCTGCCCTTCACGTGAGCACAGAAGTTGTCGCAGGGGTTCGCAGGCATTTTGCTACCAGGAAATGCTGGTTGTCCCAGCACCGGAGCTGGCACGCTTTGAGGGATGTCACAACCCCTGTGAACTCCAAAGGGTGAAAGCAGGGAATGCCTGAAAGCTGTGATTTACTCAGTTACAGTGGTAAAGGAGAAATAACCTGAGGTACCTAAAGGCACAGATTGATTCTTGGTGTTTCCCAAAGCATTTCTGGAAAAGAGCTTCAGTGTGAGTGGGACATTGAGTCCCAAAGGTCTGAAGATCCTCTTATCTACCTGTTAGTGATAAGATAAAGACAGTTTTTAAAGTATTACAAGTACAAATTACAAGTAGCTGGTTATCTTAATCTGTGTAATTTAAATGTATGTGTGAAGCTACTTTAGTTCACGTCAGGCAAACATGTAACCGTTTAAATGTTGGCTTTCTCCTGACCTTTACCCATAATAACCACAGCCTGAGAGCCCTTTTGTTTCCTCTTCCCTCATTTTCTATTGAGATGGCTGAAGTCAGGCTGGGCCTGCATCCCTTTCACTCCTGTGTGTGATGTGTAAATGCATCATGATAGTAAGTAATAATCCATGCTGTCTGTTCCAAAGCATTTCCAGTATTGCATTCATCCACTAGGCTTTGTTCACACTAGATGACAAACATACCCACACGTGTGGTTTTTCTCCTTGTGTTGCATCCTGTACAATTTCTCCCCACTTCCTTTTACCTTCCCAATTCCTTCCTGTGTTCTTTATTCCTCAGGAGGAAGTTACTGAAGTTACTTCTTCCCTTTTCTGCTGTTTCTGTTGTAGAGCACTTTGGGAATGGATCCATCATCTTAATGATGGGATTGTCTAATCAGAGCTGCTCTCTGGTTCAAGGACCAGCTCCTATGGGTTCCTATGGGATCAGTCCCACAGGAGAGATAATACAAGATATGGTTTGGGGATGTCCAGCTTCCTAGTGGTTTCTGTAGCCTTAAAAATAAAAAAAACGATTGGCCTAGCATGGCAACTCCCCAACCACCTGAGCTGAAGCAAGGCTTGTGTTTAAGCCTTAGTTTTCTCAGAGTCTTTGGTGCCTTTCTGTGTCTCAGAATTGGGTGCCTGGCTCTAAATGGCACACAGATAACTAAGCCTCTCTTCTTCAAACCCAAGGGTGGGAAAGTCACTCCTTCAGCACAGTGTCTGCAGTATATCCAAAAATGGTTACGTGAGGCAGCTCCTTCTCCTTGGGAGTAAGAATTGCTCCTCATTTAGGTCAGGCCTTTTGCAGGCAGTTGTTGATGCATTCACTCTGCAGACAGAGCTCAGTTTTTGTGCAGGCTGCTCAGGCCCAAATCCTCCATCGTTCACAGTCTGGCTTTTCCACAGAGCTTCCAGCTGAGCACATGCTTTCCATTCCCTTTTCACATGGGTTTGTCCAGGTCTTTTAAACCACAGCCATCAATACAAGAAGTATCACCAGACCCGGTGACTTCTCTCTTTCTGTGCAGTAAGGGTTATTATTACTTTGAATGTTTCTGGCTGAATGCTTGCCTTGGTTTATAATGTTACAGAGAGGCAGCACAGCGTGGGTAAAGTGTTTAAACTTGTGTCAGTTAGCTGTTAGCAGAGAAGGAGCTTTGTATTTAGGTCAGGTTTGGTGTCTCCTGGCTTTCCCTGTGGCTTGAGAAGGAAGACTGCTGTTCACTATCACCCAGCAAGATCCTGCTGCCTACCCATGCCCCTTTCTGCAGCTAGCAGAACATGGTAGTGTTCTTAGAGCTGCCCACAGCACCTGATTTCTTGTGTGCCTTTGAATTAGCAACTGACCTCCATGTTCCAGGTGGAGAGGGTGATTTACACACCGCTGCTACACCTTGTGTCTGTGGCAAAGTGAGTTCCAGCTCTGCCATCCTGTGGCTTAGGCAGTGGGTCCTTGCTTCTATTGTTCCCTTTGTTCTGTTAAGGCAGAGCAGGAGGGCCTGTGTGCTTCTGATAGGGCTGTTTTGGCAAGTCCCCACTTGATAACATTCTCAGTTTGCCAGAAGCAGAGCCCCTGCAGGCTGCAGCTCCAAGCAACGCTTCTGCTTGCCGTTGTCAACAAAAAAAATAAGCTGTGCTTCCTGTTGCAAAGTTGGGAGTGGAGGAGTTTGGCTCTTTAGTGAATCAACAGGAGCTGGGCCTGATGTACTGCTGCAGAGCTGTGCTCGGAGAACATGCAAGCATCTGAGCTGGCTCTGGTGCTTTTTACTCATCTGTGTCACTCCTCCAAGTCTTCCTGCAGTTTCAGCAGTGCTGTGAGGGATGTGTGACTTCTGGGCTACTGACTTTGTAGTGCATGTACTGCTGAAGTACTTGGCTGCAGCCTGCTGCTGCTCAGGAAAAGTCATTCAGATCGCAGTCTGCTGCTCACGGTCTCTTTCCTGGCTTCAAAATGCACTTAAGCAGGCTAGTCCCAGCTGTTTCCCTGTGCTTTGTAGTGAGAGGTAGCTCACTGTAAGGCATGGCAAGCACCCAAGGTAAGATCTGAGGCTGTGCTTGCTGCCCTCTGCTGTCCTTGGAGGAGGCAAAGTCATCCGAATTGCTGTGCTTTAAGGGTGTAGGAGCTCTTTGGTTTCAGTAAAAGATGTTGAGAGGAGAAAAAAACACGGGATGAAGGTAAGCATCCCCCCACCCACCTGCTGAATATCACCTTCTCAGGCTGTGGAGCAGCGAATTCGAGAGGAGCAGCGAATGATGGATGAGAAAATCGTCTTGGAACTGGACCAAAAAGTGATCGACCAGCAGAGCACCCTGGAAAAGGCTGGGGTGTCCGGCTTCTACATCACCACCAACCCCCAGGTCAGTGTGTGAGCAGTGAGGGTGAGAGCTGGCCGTGCTCCTGTGCCAATGACTTTTTTTGGTTTCAGTCTATTAATGAACTCTGAATTCTGGCTCGGAAAGAGTGATTGCTCCTTTGCCCCATCAGCTGGAGGGCACTGTGCTCTCAGCAGGTCAGGGTTGTAGCAGAGCAGAAGTGCATCAGACAGGGCTCTTAAAACCTGAGAGCAGCCACCAAGGTTTCCTTTCTGCTGTCCACCACAGGAATGGAAAACTGCAGCTTCCAAAACTTCCTTGGGATGCCACGGAAGCTTGCAGTGAATACAGAAACAGGTGATTTTTTCACTGCATTTCTAGTTGATTAAATTTAATTTTGACAAGGATGCATTAAAGAGAAAATCTGGCTTAAGCTCAGTTAAACAGCCGTTTTCTAAAGCCACACAATTTCTGCGTGTGCATCTTCAAGAAAATCCTTTTTTTCCTGTTATTACTCATCTATATACTGAAATCATTTCTTTGTCCTCCCCCTCCCTTGCTCCTGCCTGTTATGTTATTTCTGACAGTAATAATTCTTAACAGGGTTCTCATTTGCTATTTCTCACTTGTTTGCCTTTATGATAGCTGGTAACCCTTGACTTCCAGTGCAAGAAATCACTGCTGGTGTCTGTTGTTCTTCACACATTTCCTGTCAGTAGATGTGTTTTCCTCAGTCTGTTATGTAAACTGCCTGTTTATGCAGTTGATATGCTTATTTATTTATTTTTTTAATACAAAAGTAGATTTTCATTCCCATGATGTAATGTCTACAAGCCTGAGTCACAGGGCAGAGCTTAGAGAATGGATGTTGCACCGTGTGCAGGGGAAGTGCAGGCTGTGCTGCATGGCTTGTGAGCTGAACGTGAGTGAAGAACAAGCAGGTGGAAAGAGGGATACAAGGGAGCCATAAGCTGCTGGTGGTGTTATAGGAGGTGGTGATGTCAGCTCAGTGACAGCCATGGAAAATTGGGTGCTTTGGAGGATGCAGGAGGGAACTGTATGCACCATCACAGCAGTGTGTTGCATGTATCTTTGGAGAGTCCTTGTCTTCTCCTGGAAAGGATCAGGCACTGAATGGTACCGTGGTACCAATGAGTCCTTCCTGCTTCCTGCAGAAGGGATGGGCTCTTCTTACCCTTGCATTAATGTCTTTGTTTTCCAGGAGCTGACTTTACAGATGAACTTACTGGAATTGATTCGGAAGTTGCAGCAGAAGGAATCTGAGTCGGAGAAGGCTTTTCCCTGAACAAAGAGGAGTTTTCTTCTGACTTCCCTCCAAAGAATAGACTTAATGCATTTGCTTTATGTTATGTTAGGAAGAGGCTACTGGCCTGCAACTGCAGAATAGCTGAAACCCTTAGGTTACCTTTAGAGATAGGCCTCCAGAGCACAGAGCCTGAAGAGCTCCAGGCTGCCCTTCCACTCAGCAAAGCAAGAAGCATGGTAGCCCTTCCTGCTGTGTTGCACTGCGTTGCTAAGACAAGGGCTGACAGTATTAATCTGCCACATCCAGCCTGCAGAGAGCAGTGTCACCTCTAAATTATGATCTGCTCTTCCAAATCGAGGAGGAGTGTTTGATAAGGGATGGGAGAGGTGAGTAGCTGTCCTGTCAGACGGGAAGCAAGGTGTGGTTGCTCTCCTTTGCAGGCTCAGCGTGCAGGTAGTTGGCAGGTGGGGAAAAAAAAGTTGAAGTTGTATCTACAGCAAGATGTGTTTGTGTGTGCTGAGGCAGAATTAACAGGCAGGCACTTCACAGAGAGACACTGAGGTGAATAACATGGAATTCTCCTCTGAGTTCTATTAAAATTCTGTACTGAACCATGACATGGTGTCAGTCGTGCTTTCACCTGACTCGAGCAGCCAAGAAGACATGGGAGCTTTTGTTTTGTTACTCTAAAACAGCTCCAAATGGATAGAAATACCCTGCACAGCCCTCTGGGGCTGCAGTTTTCTGAAGGTCAGTGATCACACGTATGGGTTTTCTATCCCTGCTCTGGGTCTGCGCTGCATTGAAGCTGGAGTGGTGCTGAGAGCTCTCAGAGATGAGCTCTGCGGGCCTCAGGACTTGGTGCACAGGGGGAATGGGGGCACTTGTGTGCAATCAGAGCTTTGTGTGTGCAAGAAATGTGCCAGGTGATGTGCAGTGTTGGCTGCTCACAGGAGATAGGATGGTGCGAGGCAGCGTCAGGAAGCAGCTCTCTTCAGGGATGAGTGGCTCTTCAAGTCAGAGCAGCTGCTGGAAGTGGATCAAGGAGTTCTGCCATCCTGTGCTGAAGGGCTTTGATGACACACAGATCACTGCTTAAAGGTTCTCCAGCAGTTCTACAGCCAAGGATTGTGTTTGGGAGGTTTCTCCTTTAGTGCTGCCGTTTGCTCTTGCCTGCATCCCCTGTTATTACTACAACAGCCTCTGTTCACAGCAGAAGACAATATTAGAAGATTCAGCACACAGTTAATTGCTGAAGCTAGGACATGGGGTACTGCCCCTTAATCAAGGTGCTATAAGCCTTTATGTCCTTACAAAAGCAGATGGCTGAAGCCAGAGAGGTTTTCAGCAAACTGGGGCCATCACCAACTCAAATAGGGAAACTGCAAAGGTGCTGGCAGAGTTTGTGGGCGGCCTTTTGGTAGGGAGAGCTGGCTCTGCTACGGATGAACACACTGGAGCTGAATTTCTGCAGCACTGTGAAAAGCAAAGAGGCCGGAGCTGTTGCTCCCAGGCAGCAGCAGAGCCTGCAGTGCAGCTGGAGGAGCTTGGAGCACCTGCAGGCAGCAATTGCAGCCCCTCAGCATCGCTGCTCAGCTTCACAGCCCAGTGTTGAGCAGAGCAAAGCCCACCACAGCCCAGAACCCCCAGCCCACGACACGTGCAGGGCTCTGCCACTCACCCCAGCTTTCTCCAAGGCTGTGGCATCCGCAGCAGGCTGCTCCGGCAGCACCATGACAACAGAGCTTCCTGCTCCCACCATCTGGTTTCAGTTGCACACGGCTCTGCCAGGCAAACAATCCCTGCTGAAATTTTCCATGCCTGCAGCCTGCCACAGGTCAGGAGGTTTCTCTTCTTTTTTTCTTTTTTCTTTTTTTTTTTTCTTTTTGAGAGAGAGAGAGGCTTTCTGAGAGGGGCATGGAGTTCTCAGTGGTTGGAAAGGTTATTTTAAGAGAATAAAGCTCCTGGTGTAGCTTGTGACCAGTGACCATTCCCCAGGGACTGGCTGCAGCCCTTCTCCTGCACTGGTGTTGGATCTTAGGAGAGTGACCCAGAAGCTGCCCCAGCTGGAAATGCAGCAGCTCTGCTCCCGTGCAGCCCTGCAGCTCTTGGGTGCCATAGGAACACTTGGCTGGGGACCTGCTGTGTGCCTGGTGGCATCTCAGGTGGCTTCAGCCGCTGCCAAAGCCTCAGTGCTGCCATCAGCAGCATGGAGAAGCAAAGCACGATAGGATCCGGTTACCACGGGCTGGTAGAAGGTGAGCAAAGGCACGCAAGCTGGAGGAGGAGCAGAGAGCAATAGTAGGAAGAAACAAGGTGAATTTCCTGCTGCCTTCTCCTGTGCTTTGCTGGGCTGATCAGGGCAGTGTGGGCCTGTCCAAGGGAGGACGTGGATTTGGGGTGGATGATGGTGAGTTTATGTACATGGAAGCACCGAATGGTGCCGAGTTGTTCATCACCACTGAAAGTATTTGGGGTGATGGCTGGTCCCAAGAAATGTCCACAGAATGTCAGCATTAGTGCTCAGTAGCTATCACAGAATCAAATGATGCATTAGGAAGGCTTTAGATAGGAGCAGAGAAGGAAAACAAGAAACGTTTTGCTGCTATGAAACCACCGGTGCACCCACATCCATCCACGGCTCCTTCATGCCGGGAGCGGTTCCGTGCGAGGCCCGATGGGGACCTCGCTCCTCAGTCTGAGCTGCGAGCATCGCGGCACCCATAACTGGAAGGGACCTACGAGCATCTCGCAGTCCGTCTGCAGGCTTCGCACAGATCTACCCGAGCGGACCCACCAGGTGGCAGCCGCCCACCGCCGTGTTGGAGGCGGGGCCGGGGCGGGGCGAGGCGGCGGCGGCGGTGCGGTGCAGGTGCGGGGCCGGAGCCACGCGGACCCCCCCCGGCCGCGCCCTCGGAGCCGCCGGGGCGCAAAGGTGAGCGAGGCCGGAGGCGGGGGGAGCTTTGGGGTTCGATGTCTGGGTGAGATTTCGCCTTTCTTCCGGAGCCAGGAGGTTCTCCCCCCTCCCACCGGCCCGCGGCGGCCTGGATCACCACCCGCACGGACAAAGGGCGGTGGCTCCGCTTCTTCTGATCCCGGTGACGGATGCGGAGCTGCGTGCTTGTCGCCGCGGCTCCGTTGCCGTGGACGGTGCCGGGAGGAACCCGGCTGTGGATCGGAGGTTTGGGGGAGCGGCTCGTGAGCCGTCTGAGCAGGGTTTTGGGGGATTGGGAGCAGCCCCCGAGCCGCAGATGGAGCGCGTTGCGTCCTGATGGTTCCGTGCGTTGGTTTGACCCCAGGGAAGCGGCCGGCGCAGACCCTGCGTGGCCCTTTGGTGGGCTTTCAGTACACCGGTGCTTCTTCTGGGCAGGGAGGTGATGGACAAGGTGCCGGGCAGCAGCGCGGTCTGCTGTGCCCGGAGTGGGTTGGTTTGTGTTCTAACAGCGATCTTTCAAAAGGGAAGGGTGAGGAAATGCTGTACTGGGGGTGCTGCAGTTCCCCTCCACCTGATTTCCAGGCACGGCTTCCTGCACAGTGCCTAAAGCAGCACACTGCAGCGCTGACCCCAGTGCATGCTACAGAGCAGGGATGTTTGTGCTCAGCAGGTCTGAACCCAAGGAAACGTGTGACTTCCCCTCCCTGCGCCCCGCTTTCCTAGGCTCTGCAAGGAGACGGGATTTAGGCAGTGGAGGAGAAGCACAGGGCTGCTCAGTCGTGGAATTGTTAAGGTTGGAAAAGACCTCTCAGATCCCCAACCCGTTCCCATCATGCTTACTGCCCACGTCCCTCTGTGCCACATCCCCACAGTTCTTGAACACATCCAGGGACGGTGACTCCACCATCATTTCTCTGGTCCCAGTGGGTCACGCAGCAGAGTGGAACCAGAGCATTCCCAATCTGCTGCTGGGCTCCTCATGCCTTCCTGCTTCCCACCAGCTCTCCCAGCAGGGCACCTACAGGATGGCGAGATGGCTGCCTCGCTCCACGGACCTGACCCGCTTCTGCCAGAAACTCAACAGAGTGAAGACCTTGGAGGCCGACATGATGGAGACGTCCTTCAACAGGTGCCTTTCCACCATCGACTTGACGCTGCTGGGCATCGGGGGCATGGTGGGCTCTGGGCTTTATGTCCTCACGGGCACCGTGGCCAAGGAAATCGCCGGCCCCGCCGTCATCGTCTCCTTCATCATTGCTGGCTTCGCCTCCCTCCTGGCTGCTCTCTGCTATGCTGAGTTTGGGGCCCGGGTGCCCAAGACGGGCTCTGCCTACATGTTCACCTACGTGTCCGTGGGTGAGATTTGGGCTTTTCTCATCGGCTGGAACGTGCTGTTGGAGTACATGATCGGGGGCGCAGCGGTGGCCAGGGCCTGGAGCGGTTACCTGGACTCCATCTTCAACCACAAAATTAAGAACTTCACTGAGACCCATGTTGGCACCTGGCAGGTGCCCTTCCTGGCCCATTACCCTGACTTCCTGGCGGCCGCCATCTTGCTGGTGGCCACCGCCTTCATCTCCTTTGGGGCCAAAGTGTCCTCTTGGCTCAACCACGTCTTCTCGGCCATCAGCATGGGCGTCATCCTCTTCATTCTCATCATGGGCTTCGTTCTTGCACAGCCCAAGAACTGGAGTGCCCAGGAGGGGGGCTTTGCCCCCTATGGGCTGTCAGGCATCATGGCTGGCACAGCCACCTGCTTCTACGCCTTTGTGGGCTTCGATGTCATCGCAGCCTCCAGCGAAGAAGCCAGGAACCCGCAGAAGGCCGTCCCCAGGGCCATTGCATTCTCGTTGGGGTTGGCCACCGGTGCCTACATCCTCGTGTCCGTGGTGCTGACGCTGATGGTGCCCTGGCACACGCTGGATCCCGACTCTGCCCTGGCTGACGCTTTCTACAGGAGGGGCTATGCCTGGGCAGGATTCCTGGTGGCTGCCGGCTCCATCTGCGGTGAGTGTGGATTTGTGGGAGGAGGTGGGAGAGCGCGGGGTCGGGTGCCGGTTTGGTTGGGGCCCACTCTCACGTGGGGCCCTTTTCTCTGCCCACCCCTCAGCGATGAACACGGTCCTGCTGAGCAACCTCTTCTCCCTGCCACGCATCGTCTACGCCATGGCCGAGGACGGGCTCTTCTTCCAGGTGTTCTCCCGGGTGCACCCGCGCACACAGGTGCCCGTCATCGGCATCGTGGTCTTTGGGCTGCTCATGGCCCTGTTGGCCCTCGTCTTCGACCTGGAGGCTCTGGTGCAGTTCCTGTCCATCGGCACGCTGCTGGCCTACACCTTCGTGGCCGCCAGCATCATCGTGCTGCGCTTCCAGCAGCAGAAGGCGGACGGCCCCGCGCAGCCGGCGGGCAGCCAGCCCAACCCTGAGCAGCGTGAGGGCATCGCTGCCCCCGAGCTGAAGGAGTACGAGTCCTTCTCCGACAAGCTGCAGCTGGTGGGGAGTGACAAGAGCAAGGAGCACCGCGAGCCAGGGCAGCTGAAGGCAGCCTTCGAGCCCTACCTGGAGTTTCTCAGTGACTTCTACCCGGGCGAGGTTGTCACGGTGGCTGTGGTGACCCTGATGGTGTCTGCTGTCTGCCTTTGCTCAATCTTGGTGTTTGGCAACACCCACCTTCACCTGCCCACCTGGAGCTACTCCCTGCTGCTCGTCCTCTTCAGCCTGGGCTTCGTGCTCAGCCTCCTCCTCATCTGGGCACATGAGCAGCAGCGCAGCACCCAGACCTTCCAGGTGGGTCCCATGCTGATGTTAGGGGGAAGTTGTTAGGGGCAAATTCCTTATATTATATTCCTTATACCTGAGGGTATTGAGGCTCTGGCCCAGGCTGCCCAGAGAGCTGTGGGTACTCCATCCCCAGCAGTGCTCCAGGCCATGGATGGGGCCCTGGGCAGCCTGAGTGGGTGGGGACAACCAGCCCAGGGCAGGGTTTGGGGCTGAGGGGGCTGCAAGGTCTCTCCCAACCCAATTATGCTGTGATTCTATGACTGGCATGGGGTATTGGTGTCAGCAGCATCACCTGGGGTGCAGGTGTGGTTGATAGGAGGCAGTCCTGGGGCACAGCTGGCAGCCCCTCACCGCTAACTCCATCTCTTGCAGATCCCCCTGGTTCCCCTGTCCCCAGCACTGAGCATTGTCCTCAACATCTATCTCATGCTGAAGCTCAGCTACATGACGTGGCTCCGCTTTGCCGTTTGGCTCATCCTTGGTGAGTGCTCCCGGTACCCAGAAACCATTTATTCTGGCAAGAGGAAAGCACCTGCTACAGGTCCTGGGACCTGATGGCAAGGCTGAGCCAGGACCTCTGTGCCAGGGCTGTGCTGCTGGGTGGACGTGCTGACCTCCCTCTCCCTCACTCCAGGCCTGCTCGTCTACTTTGGCTACGGCATCTGGCACAGCAAGGAGAACCTACGGGAGCCACGACCACAACGTGTCAGCGCCCGCTACGTGGTGTTCCCCAGTGGCAGCCTGGAGGAAACGGTGCAGGCAGTGCAGCCCAGCCCTCAGCCTGCCACCGGGCTGCCAGACACCGACACCACTGAGGTCAAGAGATGACGCCCGTGGGAGGGGGCTCTGTGGCTCTGGCAGTGCCCACCCACCCTCCGGACCCCTCTGCTCTGCCTGACCCCTGTGCGGCGAGGGCTGCCCGGGTGCAGGGCTCTGTCCAGGGGTGCCGCTCACTCTTCCTTGCAGAGCATGGTGGGGCTGGCCCCCTCCCTCCCAGCACTGGAGAGCAGCACTCTGCCCTCAGCCCCAGTGCCTGCCATGCTCAGAGGGAGCCTCATCCCCACCCTGTTTCCCTGCGCCCACCCAGATGCCGTGCAGCAAATCCCCTTTTTCCAGCTCATCTCCACTGCCTTGCATGGATGGAGGATGGAGACAGGCAGTGTGCCCATCCCAGCCTCATCCTGGCTTCTGCTGCAGCCCTGCTGAGCCCTGTGCTGCTGTTCCCTCTGCCCGAACCTCTCTGGTGCTTCTTCCCTTCGATGCCAGTACTGAGAGGCACAAGGAGCAGCCAGGGCCACACAAGCTGGGGATGGCAGCGTGAAGGCAGGGACCTGGTTTGTAGGCAGGACTATGGAAAGGGTGGCACAGCTTGTGCCCTTCCCCTGTGCCCCAGCAGCTGCCACACCTCTGGGCTTGGGTGCTGCCTTTCCCAGGGGCTCAGGATTGGCTCAGTGGGTGCTTTTTGGTGTCATCCCCCCAGGTGCAGGTTTTGGAGGGTGCTGGAAGAGGCTGCCGGACCCCTCAGGCTTTGCAATGCAGACCTCCTGCCCCACAGCATCCCAGCATCCTCCTATGGGGCCGTGCCCTGCTGGGAGCTGCTCTTATCCCCTGCCCAGTCCCCTTGGGGGCTCTGCACCCCTGGACAGTGCTCATGTCCTGCTCCCCCCGCACTGTCACTGCTGCCCAGCCCCTGCCCCGCTGCGGCCCTGTTTGGCACCTCTGTGTAGTGGTTGTGAGCAACGGGCTGACCTGTTCACCCCCATAAACGCTGGTTCTGCAATGGCTCTGGGTGCATGTGCTGTGTTCCCCTTATAGCCCACTTCTTCCCTGCAGTGAATGGCTTTTGGCCAGAGCTGTGGGCGTAGGGCAGGGAGCTGGAGCCCTATGGATGCATAGAAGCTTTCAGCCCCAGTGTCAGCTGCAAGGACAGGGCTGAGCAGAGCGGTGTCCTGGCACTGGGATAGGGTCTGTGGTGTTGTCCCAGAGCTGTGACCTGAGCTGAGAGAACATGCAAACCCAGTGTCAATGATGTGAATTAAAGACAAGCCACAGAATACGTGCGTGGCCCCAGCACGGCCGTTGTTCTGCACTGTTCATGAGCTTAACCAGCCCAAATGGAGTTGTAAAAATGCAGAGAAACAATGCTCACCTGTAAGAGTGATGGTGGCCGTGGGGACCACGTGGGCTGTGTGTGGGTGGGGAGTGACGTGGCTGCAGGGAATTAAGGATGGAGATGTGATTAGTGGCAGCCTGGGAGGAGCGTGCCCTCTGCAGCACCACTGGGTTGGTTACAATCCTTACCCAGGGCTACAGGATTGGTTGGTTCTTCTGTTCCATCCCACGTCCTGCTGAGGTAATGTGCCCTACACAGAACACGTATTAATTGGTTTTAAATTGTCCACCTAATAATGCTCAAAGCCATTTTTTTCTCAGTAGCCACCGCTAGCCAGGGAGCAATCCTACAATGATTTGTTCCTCAAAAGAAACAGCGTTTTTCTGGGGCTCGTGATATTGGTCTAATCAGCCTGGCTGGATTGCATGGAGATCAGTCTAATTGCAGTGCTACAGGGTGAGGTATGTAGGTCAGAGTGGTATAAGAGTTCTGGAAAACTGACACGGCTTTGGAGGTCATGGGGCAGCTCCCACGTGCCGTGGTCCAGGCTCTGCTTGGGGCTGCTGCATGGGTGAGCATCCCCACTGTACTGGGGAGCAGTAGAGCACTGAGTTTTGGGGCCTTTTCCAACTCTGTGGTTCTCAGCCATCTGCCACCCCCCTGCACAGAGGAGCTGCAGGGCTGGCTGCATGTAATCCGCTCCTTATCCCACGTGAGCCTCCCATCCTCCTGCACACACAGCCTGAGGACGGATGAGGGAAGCGCTGTGCAGTGAACACCCTCCTTCCCTGGGCCTGAGAAAGGCAGGATGTTGAAAACTGGCACACCCCCAGGTGTATGCATTCCCTCATCCCCAGCACAAGGAAAATCGGGCTGAATATCGAATAGAGGTGAAAGCACTCACAAAAACACTCCTGTGTGCTGGTGGAGCAGCTCGGAGTCGTGCTGCAGGCTGCTCCATCCCCGTCCCAAATGATGCTTAGCAGTAGCTCAACATTCTGTGATCACCAGCATGACTTGCACCAGAGCTGTTTCACATGGAGCTGGATCTGCCCAGAGCATGAAGGCTCACCTGCCAGAAACAACCAGAGCAGATCAGGAGTGCTGCAAGGAGCCAGGCTGCTGGTCTGCAAGGAGGTGTAGAGGAATAAGGCTGCAAGCAAAAGCAAAACAAAAGCTACCCAATAATGAAGGAGAAATTATCACTAATGCCAACAATCAGTATTTCCAGAGCTTAAAACATGAATGGTTTGGACAGTGTAGGCATAGATGTTATTTATTAGATACAAAACATGTAAAATAATTCATACATCTATACAACAGTTTCTTTTCTGCAAAATGTAATTGCATAGAGCTATTTGCTCCCCAGCAGCACAGAGAGGATGCCCTGGATGCTGCTGGGTGATGGCAGACACGTTGCAGGGAGGAGAAAAGGGTTAAAGCCACGTGCTGCTGTCAGTGCTGAATCACTGCTGAGTTCTCGTCCTGTTTCCTGGCATCTTGTAGCATCCATCCAATGTGAAACTCAGAAAAGAAAGAGTTGTGCATCCAGGAAATGACACCAGTTATAACACCTAAAACGGGGTCTTCACCCTGGGGATTATGAGCTCCTCACAAGGCCAAGGAGATGGGGAAGGAAGCAGCTGAAAATGAGTCACCGCTGCATCTGACAGCCAGTCCAGCAAAGGCAAGCCTGGCTGTTGGCAGGACAGCTGAAGAAAGCAAGCATCTGTGCACAGCACAGCTCTGGACAGACTTTGGATGCCGTGTAAACACACTGCACTCCTGAGCTGTGCAGACTCCCCTGCAGCAGACCATGGCACACAGTGTTCCACCAGCCCTGTGCCCAAAGATGATGATTAAAAAGGAGCCATCATCCATGGGGAAGCTCTTGCATGTGCTGGAAGAGACTCAGAAGTGGACACAGCAGAAAGCTTGAAGTGAGCAGACAGGAAAACTTCTGAGTGGCAGCAGCAGAGCGACAGCCAACATTCCCACAGCTCCTGCCTTCAGCGCTGCCCTGCGTGTCCCTGTGTCACTGGCTTGCTCAGCAGTACTGGGACATCAGGCAGAAGCAGCAGCCCCAAAGAGACTGACATTAAGGCACGGAGTTACGGGAATTACCCAACACTTTGGGCTGAGGCCAGAGCTCGACCGCCAACAGACTTTTCCCCTGCAGTTTTGTGCTTCCACCACGTCGGAGAAGAAGATTTGGGAGAAGCGTTTGCACAGCTTCGCACAGCTCCACCAACTCCTTGCTCACAGGAATGTCCTGGAAGGAGGAATCACTGCAGGTAAACAAAGTGCATGGCAGGATGTCCCCTCCTCGGGGCTGCCCACATTATGGGTAGTGTGAGATTCATCATGCTGCTCCCTGGGCAAGGAGAAGAGCTGAGGTGATGAAGCGGCACAATGGGAGATATGGGTTTTCTCTTTTTAGAAATCAAAGCACTTGGTAATTATTTGGTCCTAAGGGCACTAAGCCACTCTGAAAGTGCCTAAGGGCACCAGTCTGAAAGAAAGCCTCTATTTCTGAAACGATGCTCTTTGGCATGTCTACATGGGATGTCTTGTGCCTGAATCCCTCTGCCAGCACTTTGTTATTCACACACTCAGCTTCTTCCCTCCCTTCCCTCTTCTGTCTGCTGTCACACTTACTGGCAGGTCCAGGATCTCCATGCCAGTGCCAGAATTTGCCTGTAGAGCTTTGAGGATCCCACAGCATCCTTCGTTCTGCATGGGATTTCTGATCATCTGGAGGCAAGAAGAAAACACCAGGAGGATACACAACAGCTCTTCCCATCCCAAACTTATTTTTCTTTGGCTCTATGAGAGCTCCAGTTTGCCTCGTTGAGCTGGACACCACTTGGCACAAAACCATCTACAGTAACAGCAAACCATCAGCCACACACTGCAGGCTCCTCGTGGCAAAGCCACTCACCTTAAGGATCTTCAGGGTCTTGTTTTCTCTCAGGCCAACTGCAAGTCGCAGAGCTCCTTCCACCGAGATCCGATTATTGCTGCAAGCAGATGGATGGCATGGGTCACAGCCCGAGCTGCAGGTTCCCCATGCCCACACAGCCAGGCTGATACCAGACATTACTGCATTGCTCTGGCAAAGGATACGCAACCTCCTGTTGCGCCCAGTGCTGAAAACCAGTCCAGAGGGAATTCATGGCAGCTCCCTGCTCCCATCTTTGTCTGCTTTTCTTTCTTTTTTTTTTTCTGGTCGTTTTTCTGGAACCACTTCCATTATATATTAATCATATATTGATGACCACAAACTTGAGCTCTCACCTTCTTGGCCGCCTTGCTTCCCTTGCTGTTTCACCACCCTAAGCATGCCTCCCTCCAGGCCATGAACTGAACAAAGCCCACGGCTCCAAACGTAACATCTTCCTCTCATACCTCACTTCTGTAGGTTCTGGAGAACGGGAGAAAACATGCAGCAGGCTGGAAGCCTGACTCACCTTACATTGAGCTCTTCCAGCACGTTGTTGGCTCGCAGAGCATCTCCCAAGGCAGCTGCTCCATTGTTGCCAAAGCCATTGTAGGAAACATCCAGCACCTTGAGGAACACATTTGCCTGTGGCGTGACACAGACACTGAATTTAAAACCTTGTTACTAAATCACAGAATGGCCAGGGTTTAAAGGGACCTCAAGGATCATGAATCTCCAACCCCCTGCCACATGCAGAGCCACCAACCTCCACGTCCAATGTTAAACCAGGCTGCTCAGGGCCCCATCCAAGCTGGCCTTGAACACCTCCAAGGACGGGGCATCCACAGCCTCTCTGGGCAGCTGTTCCAGCACCTCTCCACTCTCTGGGTAAAGAATTTCCCCCTGATGTCTGACCTCAATCTCCCCTCCCTCAACTTAAAACCATTTCCCCTCGTCCTACACGTATCAACCCTTCCAAAGAGTTGATTCCCCTCCCCTCTGTAGGCTCCCTTTAGGTATTGAAAAGCTGAAAGAAGCTTCTTTCTTTGAGCAGAGTAAAAACTGTATATAGAATACAAAGTAACTTCTGTATTGATCTGTGAATCAGAAGTGCAATGAAACAATTCAAAGCATTCATTGGGTCAAGTTTGACTCTAAAAAGGGAAAGAGCTAGAAGTGGAGAAATGAAAACATATGTGCTATGTCAGTACACAGTGAATGATTTGACTGTCTTGGTTCCAAGGTCTGTGTGATCCCAGATCATCGACGGCTGGTGGACAAACATCACATGATGACGTTGATGCTCATACAAACAGACAAAGCTTCATGTGAGATTTCAGCATTTAAGACAGGAGTGAAAACTTTTCCTACCCCCACGCCTTTGGCCAAAGCAACTGCTCCCTCACTGTGGAAATGGTTCCAGCTGATTTTCAGCTCCTTTAATCCGATGTTTTCTGCTATTGCCGCTCCAAGAACTTCACCTTAAGAAAAAGTCATGGTGCCAAACAGCTTAAGAGTTAAAACAGTTGCTTTGCAGAGCAGGGAGCTCGGGTTAGTGTAGGCATTTCTCTGCAATTGTCTGTGTTCCATCTGGGCAAGCAATTAGAACCAGAAAATATTATTCTTTTATGCCTTATTTAGCACAGACACAAAGCAGAAGCTGCCAGACAATAGAAGTGCGTTTGTTCTCTGACTGCAGGCTGCAAATTCAGCCTGTGGAAGAGAAAATCCAATCAGCACATAACAGAGCCACAGTCAGTGGCTCAAGCCTGAAGAGCTGATGGCACAGCCTCCTTCTCCAGCCCCATGCGACTCGGAAAGCTGACACCCAGCAGCAGGTAGCATCCCACAGGGTCTCTTATTCTTCCACAGCTCTGGCCTCCAGCCAACTGCAGCTTGCTGGTAGCAGAGAAGCCGGCCCTGCTCTCGAGCCACCCCTACAGCTCTGAAATCCAAAGAGACTTTCCCAGCAAATGCTCTGTGAATGTCTGATGGGGCAGGAAAGAAATGAGATCCATGATGAGCATGGGGAAAAAACGAAAACAAACAAAGAAAAAGCCATGGCCAAGACCAGAAGACAGGAGAGAGACTTGACTGCGAAGGCAGCAGGAGGTCAGAAGCACAGGGGTGGAGAGAAAAGGCATTGAAGCCTGCATAAGTAATAATGGGAAAGGAGAGGAGAAGGAGAGGAGAAGGAGAGGAGAAGGAGAGGAGAAG
>NW_024885171.1:31376-47965 GCF_019232065.1 Centrocercus urophasianus | reverse complement strand
GGGGGGGGGGGGAACAGCCAGCCCTTAGCATGTTTGTATAGCTGCTATAGCTTGAGATAAACAGGCGTGTTTTTCGCCCTGGAGGATGTCTGATGTGCAGGTGGCAGCACTTCTGTCACAGACACAGACGTTCTCAGGTTACTGTTTGAAACACGGTGCAGATATTTCTGGATGCTCTTTTGGAGGAAAGCACGTGAGTTTTAAGATGGGTTTTGTTTTGATGTTTTTCTTTTGCTGAATGCTGTTTATTTCACTGTTCCCTGCGAGGTCTGGCTTTGCTCACTGACCACGTGGTTATGGTTTCTGTTTCAGTATTTGGGTCTGAGCCTCGTGCCTTACAGGGAACTGCGTACCATCCTGTGTGCAGGGCAGCAGCTGATGGCTGACATGTTGAGCTGCCTTTCCAGGAATAGAACATAAAGCAGATAGCATAAAAGAGCACCTGCCTTTCCACCATGTGTGCATCACAGCAGCACGTCTCCATTCGTGATGGGGCTTCTTTTAGCAAGGGGGGGGAAACTGGTGATCTGTGTCATAAAACCAGGGAACTCCTTTCCTGTTCAACACGCGATTCCTAGCGATGCTGTAGTGAATGCCGGGCGTTGCAGAACAGTTTCACTTCCACAAATCTGCTTCTCTTTCATGTTGAAGAATGTCATCGACCGGAAGCCGTACCCAGATGATGAGAACCTGGTGGAAGTCAAGTTTGCTCGCACGCCCATCATGTCGACGTATCTGGTGGCATTTGTGGTGGGAGAATATGACTTTGTAGAGACCAGGTCCCTCGATGGGGTCTTGGTGCGTGTTTACACTCCTGTGGGCAAAGCTGAGCAAGGAAAGTTTGCATTAGAGGTAAATGCACTCGAGGTGATTTTGTTATTGGTGGTGTGAGCTGTGCAGGCTGCGTGCGCCTCTCCTTTGGCCGCACGGATCTGGCAGAGCTTTGGGAGGGTGCTCTGCTTCAGTAGCTCAGGGGGACTGGGCTTGATGTGGACAAACTCGTGCCTGTGATGACAGAACACACGTTTCACTCGAGTCGTTTCGATTCAATGGTGCAGCTGTGATCCACGGGCGACGAGGAATGCTGAAGGAAAGGGGGCAGCCTGGGAGGAAAAGGGGATGGGAGCCTTCCAAGGTGCTTTGGGAGCTGGGAGCGAGTCGCCTGGAGGAAAGCTTATGTGCTGCTCTCGTCAGCTGGTCTTGGCCATCGGGAAGCTTTTGGTTTCACCAGTTGTTCCAAGTTAACAAAATATTTACCAGGTTTCTCCTCTTCTCTCTTACAGGTTGCTGCTAAAACTCTGCCTTTTTATAAGGACTACTTCAATGTTCCTTACCCTCTTCCTAAAATTGATCTCATAGCTATTGCAGATTTTGCTGCTGGTAAAGTAACTCACTTTATTGATGAACTGTATTTTATTTGAATGATAAACGTTTAGGAAGAGGTGTGTATCCATATCAATAAACCTTTGTATTTATTTTATAAAGGTGCCATGGAGAACTGGGGCCTTGTTACTTATAGGTATGCTGTTAAAATACTGTCTTTCCCCTTCTTTGTTCACTAATTCTTAGCAGTAACTGGAATTAGTTTTAGGGAGCTGGCGTCATCCCAAATAAGACTAAATCAATACCTTCAGCTCTTGCTTCAGTTTGAATCCTTGTGACTTCTGCAGCAGCGTGCGTTGCTACACAGACCTCAGGAAGGCAGGAATGAGCTCTGTAAGCACTGTCCAAGGGTGTGAGGGCTTTCAGCTGTCTGGCAGCACTGCCTGTTCTCCAAGAGAACTTTCTTGGCTGTTTTTTTTTTTCCCCCCTCCAAGTTACTGGCACAGCTGGAAGGGTTCCTCCTTTTATGTTGCAGGCAAGTTGGTCAATGTAGCAGCCACATGATTATCATGTAAATGAAAAATGCTAACTTGCCTTCCTTTTCAGTTTTTGGTGTTCCTCTGATCAAGCTTTTAGACCTTTGCTTGATAATCCTACATGATCTGTGCACACTGTTAGACTGAGTCTCCATTTTGTACATTGGACTTGGAAGCTTTGGACTTCAATCCTTTTGAATTTCTTTTGCTAAACTTTGAATTTGGCCTTAAAAAAAAAACAAAAAAGAATTGCAGTGGATGTTTGAATCCAGGTTTAAAAATCCACATCTGAACTTCTTACGATTTTGATGAAATCTTTTTACCTCCCGTGGGGGGGAAAAAACCCCACCAACGAGTCGATTATTTTATTTTTGAAGCCTTTCTTCATTTTTGCTGCTTCTTTTTTCCCCCTTTTACTCTCGATTTGGCACGCTTGCTTTGATCCCCTTGGGGCCAGAAGGTTGGCACAGAGCTGTGCTGGAGCTTCGTCCCCTCGGAGCACAGCAGTCCTGAAGCTGCTGCCCCACCGCGTCCCGGTCGCAGCGGGGTGTTGGAAGGTGGTGATGCCTGAGCTGGGGGCTCCCGTGTGCTGTGTGTGCAGGACTGTGTGCGTGGGACACAGCTGGGGGGAGCTGGGCTTCCTTTGGGGCTGAGGGGGGCAGAGGAGGTTGGCTGTGCATCCACCACGCAGTGCAAAGGGAGTTTCAGTGCAGGTGAGACTTGTCGTGTCCCCCCTTCCTTCCTAGATTACGTAGGGGAGCTGTTTTACACACAAAGCATAAACTTTCTCGTTCCTGCTTGGGTTACTGCACTTGTTTTCTTGCATGCTGTGAGGAACTGTTGCTCCAAAGCATTCCAGTAACTGTGGAACTTACCAAAGCAACGTCTAAACTGAAATACCTCTTGGTTTTTTTCAGTTGTACCGACGACTCTGTAGCTCGTTTAGGTTGTTTCACCTGCTTTTGCTGTGTTTTTGGACCTAGGCACGTTTCACTCTGCTCAGTTACCTCTCTCTTTTAAATACAGGGAGACTGCATTGCTCATTGACCCCAAAAATTCCTGTTCTTCGTCTCGCCAGTGGGTGGCTCTGGTTGTGGGACACGAACTTGCTCATCAGTGGTTTGGAAACCTCGTGACCATGGTATCTAACAGCTACAAGTTCTACTTTTTGTTGCCGTGTGCTTCGTGTCCATATTATTGTGTCCTGTCCTAACAGTCTTAAAAGCTGCTTTATTATCAGATCCTTCTTTATTAGTGTGTCCTGTAAAGGTATTTCTAGATCTTTTCTAAGGCAGGAGATGAGTTGTGCTCACTGCTCTTCTTGGGCTGCTGACCCCTTCATAGGGAGGAGCTGCTGCTCGCAGGCATTCCCTGTTCTCTGCCCTGTGCTGAATGAGGACGTTACAAGTTTCTCTTTGCTGCTGACTTCTTGTTGGTAAAGTAAAGCCCTTGGAATCTTGTGTTTATTATTCCACCCTCTTCATTTTCCAGGAGTGGTGGACCCATCTTTGGCTGAACGAAGGGTTTGCCTCCTGGATTGAGTACCTGTGTGTCGATCACTGCTTTCCAGAGTATGACATCTGGACTCAGTTTGTTTCTGCTGATTACACACGAGCTCAGGAGCTCGATGCCTTAGACAACAGTCACCCAATTGAAGTAAGCCTTGTCCTCCTGCTTATCTCCCTTCTTTCTTGTCAGCTGGATGTGAGTTTTTTGTTCCCTGTTAAGAGCTGTACGCTGGTTCGTAATGCAAGGAAAAACCCAAGGTTGCATTCACACTTTGTGGATTTTCCTCTATGACACATTGCTTTCTTCAGTCAGAAAACTCCCTAAGCAACAGAACAAACAAAATCAGGACATTGTGGCAATTAACTGACCGTTAATTATCCTCTTCATCACAGGTTAGTGTTGGCCATCCATCCGAAGTAGATGAAATATTTGATGCTATTTCTTACAGCAAGGGAGCATCTGTGATCCGAATGCTGCACGACTACATTGGTGATGAGGTAAAAAGTCTGTTGTCAGGAGCTAACTGTAGGTTCTCAAATATTTCTGCACTGCAAACACCTGAAGTTTCTGTCTGTTCTATCCCCAAGACTTCTGTGTGGGTTTTGGGTTTGTATTTGGTTTTGTGTGGGTCTTGGGCTGTACTTGAACTTACCTAGGAGAAATGAGGCTGTGGGGAAGATACAGAAATAAAATCATCTCAGTGGTGAAATCTGGCTTGGGGAAAAACACAGAAGAGTTCATCTTTGCAGCAGCAGAGTTTAGGAGGGAGTTACAGGTGTGGATCCTGGGCTTCCTGGGTTGGTTCTTCAATCTGAATGCAGCACGGAGGGAGGACGGAAGGGGCCTCTGCTGTGTTGCCATGACATGCATCCAATTGTGTGTTCCCAGGACTTTCGGAAAGGAATGAATTTATATTTAACAAAGTTCCTGCAGAAGAATGCAGCCACAGGTAACTGATTATTACATGATTAAGAGAAGTAATTTCTTGAGACACGGTTTGTGCTGGTTTCTTACGTAGCTGCTTTTGCAACTGAGTAACTGAAAAGCAGGAAATAATGGGCTTGCATCCAGTTTCCTACAAGGTTTCCCTGCACAGCCAGAATTCTGCACCCTCTGGGGGCTCTGTGCCTTGCATGAGGTGAACTGCAGGAGCTGCACCTCGTGCTGATGAGCACAGCCCTGTGCTGATGGACATGGAGCCTGGTGGTTTGCCTGCTGCACGCCACGCTTGGCAGTATTGATTGCATGGATGAGTAAACAGTTCAAAGTCTGCTCTGACATCTCTTGTCTTAGACCTTTTTTTGGGGGGGGGGATGTCATTCATAAACATGCAATTGGACCTTCAGCCTCAAGCAGGCCGTGGCTCTTTTGACATCACAGATGAAAAGTGCAGGGAGAGGCTCTTCTCTGTGCCACTTCCAGCGTGCAGCCTGGATTGATGGCGTGCTTTGAGTTGCTGTGAGGTTTTCTCCCCCCTCTCCTCACCTGCAGGTGGTTTAAACAGTTTCCTTTTTCTCACCTGTCACCTTCACAACTTGCCAGAAGGGCAGAGGAGATCACAGTGGGCAAATGGGAGGAGTAACCACAGCTCCCACCCCCCAGAGCCCCGTGGTGTAACAGTGTGACACGGTGGGGCTCGGGGTGTCCTTAGTCAGTCTTTTCTTCCTTACAGAGGACCTCTGGGAAAGCCTGGAAAAAGCTAGTGGTAAACCTATTGCTGCTGTGATGAACACATGGACCAAACAAATGGGATTTCCACTCATTTACGTGGAAGCTGAACAGGTGAGTTGTGCAGTAATTCCCCTTACAGCAGCTGGGTTAATTTCAGAGTAGATGTTCTGCCTTTCGCTGCGTTTAAGATCAAATTTGGTGCCTTCCAGTAACTTGAAAACGTGCAGTGAATTGCTTTGCTTAGTGGCAGGTCTGTTCCTGCAGGGAGGAGAAGAGGAGGAACCCGGTGGAAAGTGAAATAGAGTTTATCCAGAGGCACTGCAGGCCCTGTGCCTGGGCTTTGCTGACGTGGCCCGTTTGCTCTTTGTGTTTGAAAAGCTGCAGGGGCAGTGGAATATCTGCTGTGGGTCCCCTCAGTGCACACTGTGCTTCCAGCTCCATTCTGATTGTGCTTACGCTGCAGCATCGCAGGCTGAGCTGGGATTATAGTGGCTGGGAAGTGAAATCAGACCCCAAAAAATCAGTGGGTGATCAGGGCACGTGCATCTCAACAACAGTAATGATGATGAAGTGGAATGAATCCTGGAGCTTGCTTCTGTTTGTGGGGGAGGATGGAAGCTCTGTGAGTTCGAGGAGCGCACCGGAGTCGTGCTGAGTGGAAGCTGAGGTTAAATGATCTGAAGTTGCTTTCTTCTTTAACTCTGAACGTTGAAATAAGTTGGAATTCTTGAAGAATCTGATTTTTTTTGTTTTTATATTTTAGCAAGAAGATGACAAAGTGTTGAAGTTAGTCCAGAAGAAGTTCTGTGCCAGTGGACCATATGCTGGTAAGATGAGGGCTGGGAGCAGAAGCAGAGCATTCATTCCTTTTGGTGCAGTGACAGCAATATTGGGAGATCAGGCAGCTGCCCTGCTTGGATTTGGGTGTTTAAGGCTTCAGAATGAATACAAAGCTGAGTGCTGTGATGCTTTTCACGTCTTCCTGCTATGGTGAAAGCTGCAGTCTTCAGCTCAGCTTTCATTCTGAGGCTCTTCTCTTCCCACGTCCGCTTTAAGGGCTTTGCTGCCATCTGAGGAGCTCTGTGAGCTGCTGGTCTTATGGCTGTGAATGAATAAAAATGTCTTGCATGGAAGTCAGCTCTATTTGGAGATGGAAAGTAAAGTGTTAGGCTTCAGAGGTGCTGTAGACACCCTTGGTGTTGGTCTCTAGAACTGCCCTTTTCCTTCAGGTTTTTGTCAGTTTAAATTTAAACATACTGACATCAGCTGCTGCCGAAACTTCAGCCTCACGCAAGGCTTCTCAGTGTGCAAACCCTTTTTCCTTAGGCCTTCCTTTGTTGTTGTTGCCTCTTTTAGGGGAGGATTTCCCCATGTGGATGGTCCCCATCAGTATCTGTACAAGCGACGACCCCACCAGTGCCAAAATGCAAGTGCTGATGGACAAGCCAGAGCTGACCTTGGTTTTAAAAGATGTAAAACCAGACCAGTGGGTGAAGGTGAGTGGCCACAAGGGAGCACTGAGCTTGGTTGTCACTGTGATGTTCTCCTTTCCTCTTCCCTCTCTTTTTCCTTGCAATCTTGTATTTCTTGTGCAGGGGCCTCTCTGCTGTGCTGCTGCTGGGTATTGGCTCCTGTCTGTAATGCTTAACATTTCCCTTCAGACTTTTGTTTCCAGGAGCAGCCTAGACAATGTAAACTGGAACCTTCTCGGAGTGTGAGCCCAGAAAAACAGAGTCCCATTAAGCAGAAGCAGCTTTTGATTTCAAATCCGGTGGCTTTTTCAGTATCCCCTGGCAACTGCAGTTTAGTTCAAGTCCGTTCTGAGCAAAAATAGTCCTGTTTATTTCCCATTAGTGTGAAGGTTTTCAGTGGGTTTTACCAAGCAGGTAGGAATCTGCAAGTGGAAAAACCCACTGCTGAGATGTGCTGCAGACACTGGGCAGAAACAGGATTTGAGAATGGAAAAGAAGCAAGGGACTGGAATTATTGCTGCGTGAACAAAGGAGGTTTATTTAGAATGATGGTTTCTGAGCTGGAGGAGCATCCATGGAACAGCTGGGAGAGTTATTGTGAATCACATCTTCCTGCTGGAGTAAGGGGAGCACTTCAGCCATCGCTCTGCGTGTTCCCTGCAATCCCCACGCCTGTCTGCATCCCCCTGCTGACAGAGGGGCCCAGCACAGCCACCCCTCTGCCCCAACAGGAGCGAAGATGCTGCTGATCTTTTGCCTTCCTACCTCAAAATGCACTTCTGACCTGCTGTGATGCAGGGCAGGGATGCTGGCTGTGCTTTCTTGAGACCACAGTTCTGTCTCAGAGTCCTGTTGACGAAGCTGAAGTGAGGTTACAGGAGTGAGGCTTGTAGCTGTGTTGTGTCTTCTGCACTGTGTTCTTCTTCCTCACCCTTACCCTGCTTAGGAGTGGAGGTTTCTCTTTCCTCCTCGCTCCCATCCTATTTCCTCAGCTCTCCCATCTACCACACCTCCTACTGAGCGCTCCTGATTTAAAATAAACTACAAAATCTGCTTTTTTTTCTCTCTTTTCCTGGCTTTTCATCGCTTGCTCTTCGGTGCATTTCAGCTGAACCTTGGCACAGTAGGCTTCTACCGCACGCAGTACAGCCCTGAGATGCTGGAGAGTTTAATACCAGCCATCAAAGACCTCTCCCTACCCCCCGTGGACAGACTCGGCCTGCAGAACGATCTTTTCTCCCTGGTAAGTGCGTGCTGTTCTGTCCAGTGACAGAAATGGGTGTTTGAAGAGTCAGCCTCTGTTTTTTTGGAGGCAAAGCACCCTTGGGATTACTGCATGTGTTTCACTGTGAACTCACTCAACAGGTTCAGACTTTTGGGAGCTTTCTTTTAGTTGGTAAAAGCAGGGATGTTCTAATGATCCCCTCAAAGACTTTACCCAAGACTTTAGCAGCCAGTAGGGTTTGTCAAGTCTTCCTCCCCTGGCAGAAGTGGCTGCTGGGGGTTCCTGAGCAAGGGACTGCCTCAAAAGCAGGCAGTGTCAGCTCTGAGCAATGCATTGCTGTGCTCTGTGCTTCACATTGTGCTTTCTTTTTGGTTAGCAAAAGCACGGGAGGTTGGAGCAGCGTGGGTTTGAGTGGTCGTGGCTCAGTCAAGGGGGTTTGAAAGCGTGGCCTGGGTCCCTTCCCACGTATTGCAGGACCAATGGCACAGATAATAACAACACACACAGGATCTGTGTTACACTCCTTCATTTCTGTGCCTGTTTCCATTTAATTAATACTTCATCACAGCTTAAATAGCAGAAATCGATTTTCCACCCCCTTTTCTTTGCCATGATTTACCAGTCTGCTCCCAGCTGAAGCAGATTGGAGATTTATCACCTGCACTGAGCACCTTCACAGTGCTGGGAGGCAGCTTAGGTTTGCCCTGGCACAGGCAGGAAGGCTGCTTGCACTTCTATGAGGAGCAGGAAGCAAAGATGGTTCCTGCAGCTTTGCGCTGCCAATTTAACGAGGAGCAAAACTTAAACCTTGCATTAATTACAATTTTAGGTAAAAATAAGCTGTTGGGGGTGTGATATCTGGCTGAGAAGCACTCAGGTTTATCATCTCTTGCCAGCTCTGCTTTGAGGTCATTTAAGCTCGTTGTCTGTTTCCTGTTTGCAGAATGCACTTCCCATGGTGTCACCTGTGAATGCAAAGCACTGCGTGCCCTCAGAGCTCAGCACGGCCTCATTTATGAGGCAGGGAGCAGCTGAGTGCCTTAATTCTGCATGGAAGGAAAACTAATCTGTGTCTTTCTCCTCTCCCAGGCCCGAGCTGGAATCATTAGCACTGTAGAGGTTCTGAAAGTGATGGAAGCGTTTGTGAATGAGCCCAATTACACGGTGTGGAGCGACCTCAGCTGTAACCTGGAGATTCTCTCAACCCTCTTGTCCCACACAGACTTCTATGAGGAAATCCAGGTGTTTGTGAAAGATGTCTTTTCACCAATAGGGGAGAGACTGGGATGGGACCCCAAACCTGGAGAGGGTAAGAGAACTCACCGTTGGGTTTCACGGTGCGGTGTTGGGTTTTGAAACAAATAAGCCATCAAAATGTTGGGAAACGGCAGAGAAGGGAGGAAGAGGAAGGGCTGAGGAAGGCACTTGGGGTGTTTTTATGTTTGAAAAGCCAAACACAAAGCCTCCAAACAACTCTCTTCTCTCGAGTGCACGTTGAAATGGTGAATGTTTCCCTGTGCAGTCAGTGGTTGGTTTAAGAACCCTCTGCTGTTGCTTTGCATCTGTCAGAGTGCACCAAACTTCTTAGGCTGTCGGGGTGGGAGGCCACAGGTGGTCCCAGTGCAGATCCAGCAGGTTGCTTGTGATTACCAGACCGCAGGCAGAGCGTGCTGTGTTTGCTCTGGGATTTCATCCTCCTGATCCTCTTGCTGTTTAAAAGCTAAAATATTCCTCCAGTGGCACTGAGGAGAGCTGGAAAGTCCTGGTTTCTTTACATAGCCCTTCATTTGCAGAAGGATTATTTGGTAGCTTATCAATGTAGGTTGGAAGAACCAAAGAATGACATTTCTTCATTCAGTTGTCTCCAAATAACTGTTCTCTCCTACTGACCAGGTCATCTAGATGCCCTTCTGAGAGGTCTGGTGCTGGGCAAACTTGGCAAAGCCGGGCACAAGGCTACCTTGGAAGAAGCCCGACGCCGGTTTAAAGACCACGTGGAAGGAAAAAACATCCTGTCAGCTGACCTGAGGAGTCCTGTAGGTTATCAGGGGGTTTGGTTCCCAGCTGCACTGGCACAGGAACGCCTCTGGTCTCTGGATGGTGTTGGTTTTAGGGTCTGGATGTGGGTTTTGTGTGCCTGAAGCGCCCGCCGTCAGCGCGTGGTGCAAAGATTTCTTGCTCTCTTGTTTTGCTGAAGCTGAAATTAAGGAAGAGGGGTTGGCAAAGTCGGCCTGGAATTCAGTGCTGAAACAAAAGGGGGCAGTGCAGCCACCTTCCAGTGCTCACCCGTTTGAAATCCAGCCCCAGCACATCACAGCTGTTTGTTGCACAGCCCCTTTCCCCACGGTGAGCTTTGCATTCCCCAGGTGCGATGTGTGAAGGCTGTCTTTGTGCTTCTCTCCCAGGTCTACGTCACTATTTTGAAGCATGGAGACAGCACTACTTTAGACACCATGCTCAAGGTGAGTGCAGCCCCTTCCTGCACACAAGCAGCTTGTGCATAGAAGGGAAAAACGTCCCACCCTGTGGCTGTGTTGACTGAGGTGGAGTTTGGGGTGCTGAGTTTTGGGTGCTGCTGGGCCCGCTGGGGTGGTGAACAGAGGATGATTCAGCCTTAATTGAGCTCCTTGGTCCTCAAGCGGTGTGAAATTGCCACCTAGTGGATTGCTGCCTCTCTCATTTTAGGATCGTTTCCCGTTGCTCAGAGGCACGGTTCTACTTGGCCTTAGATAAAGTGGTGATCAGCTTGTTGCTGATGGTGCTTTGTGCTCGTGTGGAGCGAGGCCCCTCGTGTAGATAACAGCCATGTTATTCACAGACAGGCTCAGTTTGTCACATATTGTGCTTAAAGACAAACCTAGCAGCCTATCCAGCAAGGTGAGCAGCACCAGGTGATGAGAGGAGGCCACTTCACATCTGTGCTAACGCTCTTTGCTCTGCCTTTCAAGCTTCACAAGCAAGCAGACATGCAGGAGGAGAAGAACCGAATCGAGCGCGTCCTCGGGGCCATCTCCCAGCCTGAGCTGATTCAAAAAGTTCTCACCTTTGCACTTTCAGTAAGTTATTGGAAAAGCTGCTGGTGGAGGCTGGGAGCTGCCAGAGCAACCTGGAAATGGAGCACAGGGGGTGGATTTGGGAAGGGTGCAGGGCAGGGGGGGACCGGCGGCCTCCCACCCCTCACTGCTGTGCATGCAGCCCTCAGAACAGCAGCGCTGGGTGAGAGCCCTGTGTGAGGCACTGGGCTTTGTAACAGCAGAAATACACATTCCTATGTCAGGTCCTTGCTCCCATACCTGCCAGGCTGTTACTAGGGGGTAATGCAGCTTTTTTCTGCCTTCATTCGTGCCCTCGGTGTCTGTTAGCAATGTTTGTTCGTCCCCAGGAAGAGGTACGTCCCCAGGACACCGTGTCTGTCATCGGAGGAGTGGCTGGAGGCAGCAAGCAGGGGAGGAAAGCTGCTTGGAAGTTTGTACGAGACAACTGGGAGGAGCTTTATAATCGATACCAGGGTGGATTCTTGATATCCAGACTAATAAAGGTGCGTGGAGCACAGCTCTGTTAGCATGCAGGGCCCAGACTGGGTTATGTCTGAAATGCTGACTGCTTACCTTTGGTTTTCTGCTTGTTTTTCCCTGCAGCTGACAGTGGATGGGTTTGCAAACGATAAAATGGCGGCGGAAGTCAAGGTAAGAAAAGTGATTTGTGGAGGCAATGGATTGAATTTGGGATGGGCACGAGCTGCTCTGAGCTGGGGGGAGCCACAGGTTTGGGGACCGTGCCTCTGAGTTGTGGGACTGTTGTGCAGTTCCTCAGTTGTGCTGCTTTGACTGTAACATCAGAAATTAGTTCATTACGCAGCTCTTAACGATCCCCATTTCATTAGCTTTGCTCATTGCTACTCACATGGTAGACATGAGCTGGATTCCGTGCTGCGGGTCCAGGTTTGTGCCTTCAGTTGCGATGAGAGCAAGGGACAGATGAGTGTCTGCAGGGCTCTGCAGGGCTCTGCTGGCTCCCAAATCCCCACAGTGTGTGAGCACTGAGCCCTGGGGAGCCTGCAGGCTTTCTTTGCCCCCTGCCTGCAGTTTTATGGGGGCTCCTCGGTAGAAGAAACACAAAAACGTGGCCCTCATTTGTGGCTTTGCCATTAACCAAACACTGAGAGGGAATTCATGGTCGGAAGAGCCGTCGAGCCCCGTGTTGGCAGCGCTCAGCAATCTCTTCCCCCGAGGTTCGGGAGCAGCAGTGATGATGCAGAGAATTCTCATGCTGTCACTTTGCCCAACAGACAGCAGAGCTGTGACTCGTTTCTGTGATGGCTGCCCTGTGCTTTTGGGCAGCGTGTGTTGGGGTGGGGGTGAGGATGGTGGGAAGGGGAGGATGGGAAGGGGAGGATGGCTCCCTGCAGGGCAGCTCGGCCCGCCCCACAGCAGTGCATTCAGCTGGAGCTGTGGGCAGGCGATCCAGGCTGGCTGTGGCTCTGGCCGCCTGCTCTGCTGCTCGGTGCCCCTGCACGTAGCAGGGGGGGGAAGGTTGGAAACCAGGTGATCGCGGCGGTCCTTTGCCAACCCGGGCCGTTCTGTGATAGAGAGGTGCTGCAGGGATGAAGGCGAGAGGTGGTGCAGCGCCCAGAGCTCGCGGTGCAGCGGGCAGCGGTGCTCAGAGCCGAGGATACGTGGAGCAGCGCTTTGCTTGGCCAAAACGGCCCTTAGAGCCTTTTTGTGAGCACCCAGAAACGCACGCTGGGTTTGCTGCCCCGAGGGCGAGGACGGGACAGCGATGGAAACGGAGCCGTCCTGCGGCCGGCGGAGAAACCCCGCTCCTTCCCATAGAAACCCAGGAGCTCGGGGGGAGGCTTGCAACCCCCTGCTGAGGCCACGGCGCTGTGCTTTGTGTGCAGGCTTTCTTCGAGAGCCACCCGGCGCCGTCGGCGGAGCGCACCGTGCAGCAGTGCTGCGAGAACATCCTGCTGAACGCCGCCTGGCTGAAGAGGGACAGCGAGGACATCCATCAGTTCTTCCTGCAGAGGAAGGGGCCGCCCCCCGCCACGGCCTGAAGCCGCGCCGCCGCTGAGCCCCACCGCCTCCGTGGGGGAGGGGGGAAGGAAGGAGGAGCCGCTGCCCCGCGGCCGATCGATACGCCAAGAATTCGGAGTCTTTTTATCTCAAGCGGACGGGGATTGGACTGAATGTAGTGAAGTGGTTCCTGCTCACACTCCAGAATTAAAATTGGATGAAAATTAATCGCGATTCAACGAAAAGAGGGGGAGAGGAGAGAGAGAGAGAGAGAGAGAAAAAGAAAAAGGGAGGAAAGAGAAAAAAAAAAAAAAAAAAAGGAAAAAAAAAATCTGTAAATATGATAGTAATAAAATAGAGCATAACAAAACTGTGAAACTTCCTCCAGCCTTGTCGGTGGTCACAATATTTAACAGCCCCTCCTCGTTGGCAGATTTTGGTGGATTTTGTTTGGTTTTCTGGTTTTTTTAATGCCCTCCCCCCCCCTCTAATTAAAAAAAAAAGAGGAAACCAGCAGAGCGAGGTCAGCAGAATTCGGGGCAGGAGAGGCTGGGCGCTCGGAAGGCAGGAGGCCAAACAGCTCCCAGCTCCCAGCACAAGGTTTGGGGCAGGAGATGCTCCCACAACCCCCCTCCCCACCCCACGGATCGCAGGCTCCCCCTTTTTTGTGTTACCTCTCAGCAGAAAGAAAACCCTCCTGCCGCTCTCTGCTCCTCGGTTCCACTTTGCTGACGTCCTTTAGAGATAACGGGCTCGGATGGAAACATCTTCCATCGCCGCCATTCAGTCTCTCGTCCTTTTTCCTCCTGCCCCCCCTGCATGCCCTCGGGC
This sequence comes from Centrocercus urophasianus, assembly GCF_019232065.1. Classification (NCBI taxonomy): domain Eukaryota; kingdom Metazoa; phylum Chordata; class Aves; order Galliformes; family Phasianidae; genus Centrocercus; species Centrocercus urophasianus. Next base: position 34,383 of record NW_024885171.1, on the reverse strand, counting down.
GGTGCTTTGTGCCCGGCTCCCCGCTGCTGCCTGGGCCCCGCTCTGCTCCGTGTCCCCACTCCCAGCCCGTCCCACCTCCTCGTGGCCGTAGCAGCAGTAGCTTCTCGTTCCTTCCTGTGATGTCTATGGTCATTGGATTCAGAAGCCTTAAACGAGTGCTGATGAAGCCTGAGCTGCGTTTCCTTGGCCCGGGCTGCTCACCGACACGACGCCCTGACAAAAAAAGGTTGGAGCTCCGTATGGATTTTTTTTCCCTTTAACAAGAATTCATCTTTGTTGTGGCTTCACTGCACTTCAGAAGGTCAGCAGACTGTCAGCCCGCTTCCCCCAAAACATTTTTGTGCTCTTGTTTAAAAATAACAAACAAAAAACCCAACCAACCCAACAGAAAAACCACAACGAAAATTCCAAACAAGTTGGCGTTAATAAAAATGTCAATGTGAAATTCGTCTCCTGGGCTCTTGTTCTTTCCTAACCCTGCCGCCAGGCCCTGCGATGGCTGCAAGCCCCCACCTCTGTCCTGAGCCGCTTCCCCTGCTGCTTTCTGTGCTCTGAGTGCAGCATGGCCTGCGCTGCTGGGCCACAACCACGGGATGCTGGCTGTGCAGCTTGGCCTCGGGCTGCAGCAGGAGCCAGGACAGAAGGTGGGAGGCACAGGAATGGTGCAGGGCCCTTTTTGTCCCAATGGTCCCCGTTCGGTTCGCTGCTGCTTTTCCCTCCCGTCAGCACTGCAGAGCCAAAGCGATTTCAGAGCTGTAAGCTGATTTCCCTTCTGCTTTGTGCACGCGGACAAAATGACACAGGGTGATTTTGGCCTGAGCAGCGATGGGTGAAATGAGAACAAGCGCGGCTGTGAGTCGAGGTGGTTTTTGTTTTTTGCTTCAGACGATGCAAAGACCTGAGAGCAACTGAAGGAAAGCGACAAAAAGACAAAATGTTTTTTCTTTACGTGATTGACCCCGAGGTCTGGCGGAGCCCTGATGTGTTCTCAGGGAATCTGTGGCAACAGTGGAGCTGGGGTGCTGCTGGTAGAGGCTGGGAGCTGCCAAAGCAACCTGGAAATGGAGCACGGGGTGGATTTGGGAAGGGTGCAGGGCAGGGGGGGGACCGGCGGCCTCCCACCCCTCACTGCTGTGCATGCAGCCCTCAGAACAGCAGCGCTGGGTGAGAGCCCTGTGTGAGGCACTGGGCTTTGTAACAGCAGAAATACACGTTCCTATGTCAGGTCCTTGCTCCCATACCTGCCAGGCTGTTACTGTGGGGTAATGCTTCACCCATCGGGCAGACAGGTGGACGTGGAATTGACTGGGAGCAGCTCAGGATCTGTTTTACCCTCCTGAAACACCCGGATTTCAGACCCGTGTGCAGCACGTGTGGAATGGCAGCAGTGGGGAGGCAGCAATGAGGTCCCAGTGATTCCCACAGCTGTGCCTCAACGCTCCGCATCCACATCGCAGTGCGACACCTCGACCCTTGTGAAATTCGTGCTGTGGGTTTGTGATAATTTGCAGTCCAGCAAAAATGTTTGGGAGCGAAAGGCAGAGGATGGAGCCCCGTGCTTCAGCACCATCTGCTCTGCTGGGTTGGAGCTCTGGTGGAGCGGAAGGCCGTGCTGCTGCTCACTGAGACCACAGAATGGTTTGGGTTGGAAGGGATCTCAAGGATCACAAAGCTCCAGTTCCCCCACTGCATGCAGGGCCACCAACCTCCCCATTTCACAGCAGCCCAGGACCCCATCCAACCTGGCCTTGAACACCTCCAGGGATGGACGGGGCATCACAGCCTCTCTGGGCAGCTGTTCCAGCACCTCACCATTCTCACAGCACAGAACTTCCCCCTGACATCCAACCTCAATCTGCCCTCCCTCAACTTAAAGCCATTTCCCCTTGTCCTGCTGCCATCTCCCCTTTCCAAGAGTTGACTCCCCTCCTGTTTGTAGGCTCCCTTTAGGAGCTGGAGGCTGCAATCAGGTCACCTCTCAGCCCTCTCTTCTCCAGGCTGAACAAGCCCAGCTCCCTCAGCCCGTCCAGACCAGAACAGGCTGACAGCTGGGCAGAGAAACGCGATGGGTTTCAGCGTGGGCAGCACACGGAGGGTTCTGCAACAGGGGAGGAGAAACCATCAGTGCGATTTGGGGCTGAGCTGCTGGGAAGGAGCTCCGCAGGGAAGGAGCTGGGAGTGCCGGGGGCCACGAGGTGACGGTGAGCTCACGGTGCGGCCCAAAGGCCAACGGGAGCCGGGCTGCGGGCAGAGCAGCTGCAGAACTGCGCCCTGATCCGGGAGGAACGGGAAGCGCTGGGAGAGCTGCGGGCTCAGGGCCTTTTTGAGCACGGACCGGAAGGGAGAGCGGAGCCGCCCGCGTTGGGTTCAATGCCGGCCGCGAGGCAGCGCGGTGCCCCCGGTTTTGCTCCCCGCGCAGCCCCCCGCCCAAGCCAAACGCGGCGCTTCCGGGCCGGGCCGCGGCGCTTCCGGTCGGCGCCGCTCCGCGCGGATTCCCACCCCCTCCGCGAGCCCCCCACGTGGCCGCCTCCCCCCGCTCAGCACCGCCGCAGCCGCCGCCGGGGCGCCCTTCGCGGCGTCGCCCAATCAGCGCGCGGCGCCGCCGGAAGCCCCGCCTCCTCTCTTCCTCCCCGCGGCCCGCCAACGCCCTCCCCCCGGCGCCGAACGACCAATAGGAACGCGAGCCGCCTGCCGGCTCCCACCAATCGGCACGTCGGCGCGGGGCGGCGGGCCGCGGCCGTGGTATCCCTCCGCCGCTCGGTGTGCGCGCGCGCACCGCTCCGCCCGCGCGGCCCTTTTTCTCCCTCCGCCGCCGCCGCCGCCTCCCGCAAATACCGGAGCGCCGCCGCCCCCCCCGCCCCATCGCTCCCCTCCTCCCTTCCCTCCACCGCTCCGGAGCCGCCACGCCGCCGCCATGGAGCTCATCACCATCCTGGAGAAGACGGTCTCGCCGGGTAAGGCCGCGCGCTTCAGGCCGTGCCGGGGGTGCGGCGCTCCCCGCTCCGTT
>NW_024885171.1:4882-31276 GCF_019232065.1 Centrocercus urophasianus | reverse complement strand
CCCCCCCCCGGTTCGGTTCCTCCCGCGCCCGCTCCGCTCGGCTCCAATGGCGGCGCTCCCGGCGGTGGCGGCGGCCAATGGGGGCGCGGCGGAGGGGAGCGGCCGGGCCACGTGCGGCCATCGCAGCGCCGGGGCCTTTCCGGGCGGGGCCGCGCGGTACCGAGGGTTGAAAATACGGCGATATCCGCCCATCCCGGAGCCGTGCGGCGAAGGGAGTGACGTGCGGCCGTCCCGGTCATCCGGTGCTGCCGTTGCGTGGAGCTCCCGTTGTACTGGGGAGGGGATCTGCGATCCTATAGAGCGGGATTGCTTTGGGCTGGGCTGCGCCGGGGGTCCCGGCTTTGGGGGACGTGGGGGGCGTTGGGGTCGCAGCCGGAGCTCTGGGGCTGCCGTTTTTGCCCCCCTTCCCCGTGTTTTCCTGCGGGAATTGACCTTAAAGCTCTGTTAAAACACTCCAGAGGGGAAATGGAAAAGCTTTTGTGGAGCTGTAGGGTTTGAGGGCTGTTCCCTTAAAGGCAGCAGCAGCAACGTGTTCATTTCACTTCTGTTCCTCACCTTTAAGCCAGGGTCATCATATGAGACATCTCCGCGCCCCCCCCTCTCCCCCCACTGGGGGGCAGCCCTCCATAGGGGCTGTGCTCAGAGCTGGGACCCCTCAGATCCACCCCACTCCTCTCCCCACCCCACAGCACTCCATCCTTCCTTGGGGAAGCATTCCCAAACCTCTCCTTTTGGAAGGCAGCAGGACAAAACCTCACAGAGCGCTGCGAAACATCGCATCTCCTCCTCCTGGAAACAAAGCTGACCCCCAAAAGCAGCAATTCCCGCTGCCCCTGGCTCTGTGTGCCCCTCGCATCCCATTGTAGGGAGCTGAGGGCTGTGCTGTGTGCAGCTGCATGGTGTTTATGTTTGGGGAAGCCAAGGCTTCTGGCTGTTGTGCAGCTGTGCTGCCTAGGAAGGTTTCCTCGGGGGGCAGAACGCATCCTGCAGCCGGATCAGCGCTCAGGTTTTGCTGCTGGGGGTTCTGCAGCATCAACCTGCTGTGTGTTTATGGGGTTTTGGTGCCACGGGAGCCAGGTGATGCGGGTGCAGCAGCCCTCGCTTTGCCCACCTCCATCCCGCGGGGAGGAGCGGAGCATCCATCGCTGCGCTGGGGTTTGGCCTTTGCCTCCAAGCAAGGAGACAAAATAACGCTGCTCCCCAGCGCTGGAGCCCTGCAGGTCGTTCAGGCGATGCTCGGCACAGGGTTGAGCGAAGGAAGGCCGACGAAGCGCCGCCGTTCTGCGGGGGTCCGGTGGGGGCCGGGGGTCTCAGCGCCTTCCTCTCCTCCTCCCGCAGCCAACCTTCCTGGTGGAACTGTCCAGAGTGCTGGCCAACCCCGGCAACAGCCAGGTGGCGCGGGTGGCGGCCGGCCTGCAGATCAAGAACTCTCTCACCTCCAAGGACCCCGACATCAAGGCTCAGTACCAGCAGCGATGGCTCGCCATCGACGCCAACGCCCGCAGGGAGGTCAAGAACTACGTGAGTCCTTCCTTTTTATTCCCCGTTTGGTTTTGAGCCCGTTGGATTCTCTCGGGTTTGATGCCCTCCTTGCGTTGTGCCCAAGGTTTCTGGCTGCTCCTTCCTTCTCAAGGCAGCAGCGCCGTCTCTCTGTGCTCCCGTGCTCTGCTGTCGTCTGTGGAAGCGTTGGGGTGAAAACCAGGCCGGTGTGAGGCTGCTGCTTTTCCATTTGCTTTATGCAAGTGCTCCTGCAGCCAGATCTCTGAATGGCCGCTGCTGGAGCAGTGGGCACAGCTTCCCTGCTCAGTGGCTTCTGCTGGCTTTCTCCATCCAGGAGAACTGGATGAGATGGAGATGGAGAACTTCAACTGCCCTCCAGTCCCTTGTGAGCACCTCTGAGCTGTGCTCTGTGTGAGCCTGCGTCTGCACAGGGCCTGGTGGACTTGGAGTTGGTGGGATTTGCTCGTGAACAGGTCTGGAAAGGGCAAACCTCTCTGGGGTACAGTTTTTGCCCAGGGGCCGGGATCCACTTGGTGGGTAATGCAGAAGAATGGGGATGTTCAGTGTGTCCCACGAGGGGACTTGATGCCGGGGCAGTGCAGTTAGCAAATCCCAAGCAGGGAGCAGCATCCTGCTGTCTGTGATGGCAGGGCTCTGCCTGAGGACCCCTGAGCAAGCTGGGGGTGAAACCCCAGGGCTGGCAGTGACACAGGTGGTGCCTGAGGTCTTTCACCTGATGGGAGCACAGGCGTGCAGGGCTGTGTGGCTCTGTGTGGAGCTGATGCAAGTTTTATGCTTCATACATTGGCTTTCTCTTAATAGAGGAATCTGAGTCTGTCTCTAGCAGGGTAAAGTCGGGTCATCAATGCAGCTTTGTGCACTGATGAAGGAAAAAGTGGAATCTTGGCTCCTGTTGGCAGTGGAAGCTGTGGTGTTGTGTCTCAAAGCTCCCAGCTTTGGATGGCTGCTTTGGTGTCAAACTGAAGCAGAATCCTTTCTGTCCAATCCAGCTGACACATTTGGTGCTTAACAGTTCCTCATGCTGGGTTTCTCCTCCAGCTCTGGGCTGCCCATTATTTCCATTGCTGCCTTGAGTGCCCAATGGATGAGGGTTGCTGTGGGGTCCCCGTGAGGCTGTTTGGGGTCTGATGCCAAAGCCCTTCAGCTGGGAGGGATTTGGGGAGAGGGGTTGTAAGCAGTTTGGGAGAAGCCGAGTAACAGGAGGGATGGCATTTCTTGGTGAGTATTTGGGAAGGGGAGGGCTGTGCCTGGATGCTCTGAACGCAGCGCCCCTCCCTTGTTAATTCTGAGAAACTGTTACATAAGCATGCAAAGGAAAAAAAGAAAGGAAGAAAGTCTTCTGATTGACTGCAGGTCATCAGAACAGAATGAAATCGTCCCATTTCTTTTCGTCTTGATGTGAGCAGCCTGCAGTTCGGGGTGGTTTCAGAGTGCAGTCGGGTCACTTTCGTAGCTCTGTTCTATGGCTGTAGAGGAGGGGGGGGGGGCGCGCTGCTGTGTGTGGATGTCAGTGGGGAAAAGCTCTGCACTGTGAGAGTGGTGGGGTGCTGAAGAGCTGCCCACAGATCTGGGTGCCCCATCCTGGAGGTGCGGAGGCCGGATCGGATGGGCTGTGGGCAGCCTGTGGTGTTGGATATGAGGTTGTGATATGAGGGTTGGTGGCCCTGCTGTTGGCGCAGGGCTTGGAGCTCCGTGATCCTCGAGGTCCCTTCCAACCCAGGCTGTTGTGTGACGTGGCAGCAGTGCCACAGCCACCGCCTGCTTCCCGGAGGGGCAACGGTGGCCAGGTTGAGAGCTGAGACGAGGAGCAGCTTGGAGGAAGGCTTTGTGACGTATCTGCAGTGCCACAAACCCAGCTGGGAGAGCACAGTGCCTGCGCAGACCCAAACCCTGCTTTGTGCCCCCCCCAGGTCCTGCAGACGTTGGGCACAGAGACGTACCGACCCAGCTCCGCCTCGCAGTGCGTGGCCGGCATCGCCTGCGCCGAGATCCCCATGAACCAATGGCCTGAACTCATCCCCCAGCTGGTGGCCAACGTCACCAACCAGCACAGCACCGAGCACATGAAGGAATCCACGCTGGAGGCCATCGGGTACATCTGCCAGGATATCGTGAGTACCCCGGAGTCACAGCTGACCTCTCCCAGCCGCGCGGCTCCTCTGCTGTTGGTGGCGCCTCTGTGAGCCGCCCTGCGCCCTTTCCTTTCCCTGCAGGATCTCCCTGCTGGCAGCAAACGCACACAAATGCTGTCTGAAGGAGCTGAGCTGCTTCTGCGGCACAAATCAGGGCCAGGGGGAACGGTTTCAAGCTACGGCAGGGGGGAGATTCAGGCTGGACGTGAGGAAGTCGTGCTGGGTGATGTGGTTTAGTGGTGGTGATGAGGAGATGGTAGGACTGGATGATCTTACAGGTCGTTTCCATCCTTGTGATTCTATGATTCTATGAAGTATTGCTTTTCAGAAAGGGTGGTCAGGGGCTGCAATGGATGCCCAGGGAGGTGGTGGAGTCACCGACTCCAAGGAAAGGCTGGGTGCTGTGTTGAGGGACGTGGTTTGGTGGGAGCTGTTGCTAACAGGTGAACGGTTGGACTGGATGAGCTTTGAGGTCTTTTCCAACCTTGGTGATTCTATGAATCCAGGGCTCCTTTCCTCCCTGTGTGCAGCTGTAGGGTGGGAGGGTGCTGGGGGGGAGCCGCAGCTTGTGAACCTTGCAGGTGAGTGGGGAGCTTTGGGTTCCTCCACGTGGCTGAGGAATGACTGACCTCCTTCCTCTCATTGAGGGCTCTCTTTATCCTCGTGGAAGGTTTTGATGCAGGAATGGGGATCTTTTGCTCTCTGGGGCTCCTCCTGGTTTTTGTCAGTATTACTGGCAGCATCACCAATAACACAGACTGCAAAAGCCCTGTGCTGTCGGAGCTCCTGCTGGAAAACAAAACTGGCTGCAGTGCTTTTGGTGCTGCTGAACACTTGTGGGGAGGCAGGAAGAGGAAAACTATTTGTCAGGCTGCAGGGGGCTGCTTTGCTCTCGAGCGTGTTTGGATGTAGCCAAATCCATGGCCCCCTGCTGCAGGAGGGATGGAAGCAGCACAGAGCTCTTCTGGGAGGGAAAGGGGCTGTGGGTGAGGTGAGGAGCAGCAGGAGGGATGGAGGACAGGGGTGGGGGGGTGAGAGAGGGCTGGGGTCTCCCCTGTTTGCAGCCTGCTGCTCCCAGTGAACAGAAGCCCCCTTGGCTTTTGTGTCTTACAGTTTCTGGTCGTAGAATTCAAACTTGGGCTGTGCTTTGAATTATGGAGGAAGCTGTTTAACTGATGCGACTATCAATGGTGCTTTTAGGAACCAGAGCAACTTCAAGACAAATCCAACGAGATCCTGACAGCCATCATCCAGGGAATGAGAAAGGAAGAGCCCAGCAACAATGTGAAGCTAGCAGCTACTAACGCACTCCTGAACTCTTTGGAATTCACCAAAGCAAATTTCGACAAAGAGGTAAAAGGGGGGTGGGAATGGTAACAAAATGCAAGGACAGAATCCATGGTCTGTGATGAGAAATCATGCACCACGCTGAGTTTTGATGCATAACCCCATTGCCTCTGAGACTTGGATTCGTTTCCAGGCAGCCAGGCTGTGATGCAGGAATGCTGTGGAAGTTTTTTCACAGATTGGCCAATGGAAAAAGAGGCGTTGCTGAGTTTTGGGGATGAATCTGACCTGACTTTGGGCTGTTAAATCTGCTTCCTAATCCAACTCTGCTCTGTAATGCTGCTGTTACCCGCTTGGATCAGCGCTTTCTTTCGAGCTGCATGGCAGCAATCCAGTGTGTGCTGCCTCTGGGGATGGCTGGGGGGGGAAGGCCTGCAAGCCTTCCAAACAGGGGCATCCACTGTGGGGTGATTCTTTGCTTCCCTGTCTGTGGATGAGGGATGTCCCTTAGGACCCTACCGGGGCTGTATGGGAAGATGGAATGAAGATGGAACCCTCAGCTTAGGAAGTCTTTTAGTGGAAACCTTTCCCAGGCTCAGTCCTGCAGATGGGGATCAGCTTCACAAAACTGCTGGGCTTTTGTGTGTTGGGCAGCTGCCTCAGCACGGCTCACAGTGGATCTTTGGGGAAGAAGGGCTTCCCAATCCTGCACTGAATGCTGACCTGGACATCTGTAGAAGTGTTGTATGAGGGATGGTGGTGATCCAGGCTCCAAAATTTATTCTCCACAGGAAGGCTTGCAAAGTTTTCAGAGCTTTTGCCATCTAACGTTCTTTCCTTTCTTCTTCAGTCTGAAAGGCACTTTATTATGCAAGTAGTCTGTGAAGCAACGCAGTGTCCAGATACGAGGGTGAGTGGAAACTGAAGGATGTGGTGGTTGGGAAGGGCTCTGATTTTTGTCACTGTTCCACCCTTGGGAGGCTGAACCCTTGGTGGCATCGTTAACCAGCAGCAGTGAAGAGTGGGCTGCCAAAAAGTGGATGGCTGTGCAAGTTGTGCAGTGTTAGGAGCAGTCAGCTGCTGAGGGGATTGAAGCTGCAGAGAGTAAATGGAACAGGAATGGAGTCAATGGAGCGGGTGGAAGGGCTGGGATGCTGGGCCTGGGGGGCCAGAGCTGCCCTCATTTCTCTGGGGGCTGTGCTCAATGTCCCACCTTGGGTCCCTGCTGTGCCCTGCAGGTACGAGTGGCTGCCTTACAGAACCTGGTGAAGATCATGTCCCTTTATTACCAGTACATGGAGACGTACATGGGTCCTGCACTTTTTGCTGTGAGTACTGGCACTTCTTGTACAGAGGCACCTGAACTCCACCTGCGCTGCTTTGTCTTCGTCTGGGAGGAAATATTTGCTTACGTCCTTGCTTTGTTTTTCTCTGGCTGCGTTCGTGTGCTGCCAAAGCCCCAATGCTGAGACCCCCAAGCGTGGGGCAGCACAGGCTGCTGGGTTTGCTCAGCAGCCCTGCCTGGGTAGCTGATGGCAGGAGCTGCTGTGGCACCTGATTTCAGGTGATCTGGGCTGTGTGTTGGAGGAGAAATCGCGCGCTAAAAACCTTCTTCTCTCCCCTCCTCTCTTTCTTGTTCCCCAAGATAACTATTGAAGCGATGAAAAGTGACATAGATGAGGTGGCTCTACAGGGCATCGAGTTCTGGTCCAATGTGTGTGATGAGGAGATGGATCTGGCTATCGAGGCGTCAGAGGTGAGCTTGCAGACACCTGTGCTGTTGTCCTTGGGAGCGCTGCAGTCGTGATTTACCCACGTCTGGAAGTCCTGCTGTTCTCTGTAGCTCCTGCTATTGAATGAGGAGCCCCCCGAGCCCCTCGTGTGCAGCCCTGGTCTGTGATGAGACATCATGCACCACTCTGATGCTCCGTGATGCATGACTGAGAGAAGCTGAGACCCGGGGCTGCACAGAGCCCACGAGGCACATTGGCTCTGCAGAGAGCAGCTTGGCTTTGAGCTGCTGGTTTGATTCTCCCCCAGCACTCAGCTGGGATGGATTTGTTCTGCTGCTGAAGGTAAATGTGAAGCTTGGAGTTCAAGTCACACAGGGGCTGCTGACCGTAACCCCCTTCCATAACTCCTTGCTTTCAGTGTAGCTCGAATGCAACCTGTCCTGCTTCCCAGATCAGATGAGGACGTGCTGCCCTTTTTAACCAACCAAAAGGTTTTCCTGCCAACCTGGCTGGGAATCAGAGCAACTTGAGATAAAGATTTCCTGACAGCTTTGATGAGAATGCGCTGTGACAGAGAGCTGCTGGTTTCCTGAAGGTGGCACGTGGCAGCTCCCTGATTTCTCCTTAGCATTCCAGAGTGGAGTTGAGCTCCTGTAAGGTTCACCTGAACGCACACGAAGCATCTATAGCAGCACTGGGAAATTCCCATGGCCCTGAATTTCTTGGAGCTGTTGCTTTGTGAAGGTGGCATCTGGAGCTGCTGCAGTGTGTTCTGTGTTGGAGGGAGAGCACTTCTGGGTTTCCCCACTGCCTGCTGGGCTCTGTGTTTATGGGCTCCGTTCCTGGGCTCTGTTAAAGGCACGGCAGCCTTTCTGAGGTGGAAAAGATGGACTGCATTCTGAATGATACATAATTTCTGAGTTAAGCACAAAATGATGGGATGGAAGGAATGATTCCCCTCTGCGGTGGACGGGCTGGGGGTGGGTTTGGGGTGCTGCTCCCCGTGCAGATGCCGTTTGTATGAATTAGTGGCACAGATCAATAAGAGCTTAAACTTCGGAGGCCTCCAGATGAATCATATCCATCTTTAAAAGCAGCTAAATATACATTTGTGTTGCCTGCCCAAAATAGCAAGGATAAAAGGACAGTCAGCATGAAGGTTCAGCTCGTGTGCAGAAGGACCTCTTGCTTTTCCTGCTTGGGGCCACTTGTTAACAATACATAACTGAAAGTATTTCTCTCTGTGCCGTGTGAGGAGAGGCCCTTTGTGTGCCTGGAATGGCACTGGGTGCAGTGCAGGGTGTCCTTGAGGTTCCTGCATGCTGCGGTGCTGGGAAGCAGGGGGGAAGCATGCAGAAGTGAGCCTGTATCTGCTGGCTGAGGGTTGTGCTCTGTGCTTCCTTGCAGGCAGCAGAGCAGGGGAGGCCTCCGGAGCACACGAGCAAATTCTATGCTAAGGGAGCCCTGCAGTATTTGGTCCCCATTCTGACGCAGACGTTGACGAAACAGGTGAGTTGCCAAAGGCCTGCTGTGTATCCAGAGGGGGGGAAAGGAAAAGAAAGGGAAAGGAAAAGCAAGCAACCAACAGAATAAAAGCACCGCTGTGTTCAGTTCCACGCCGGGGGACAGCAGTGCTGCTCCTGCACACGGCAGCAGTCAGCAGCACGGCTGTGTCTGTGGGCTCTGAAGAGGTTCCTGTCCTTCTCTGTGTTCCTCCTGAGTAAAACAAACATTCAGGTGGAGATTCAGCATCTGGAATTCCTGAGCTCTGCATCCCCAGCTCTGAGGTCCCTGTTTGTTTATGAGGTGCTGCGCTGGGCCTTGTTTGTACTCTGTTCCACAGCCTGATACAAACTAATGCAGTCACTTGCTGCAGCAGGCCTAATCATGAAATAAACCCGTTAATTAAGCGGTGCAGGATGGAGTTTTGGCTCACTGTGATGGAACAGGGAAGTGCTGTGAAAATGTTCTCAGTGAAAGCAGTTTCCCTGTTTCTCTGTTACCATCTGCTGGGGTGCAGAGGGTTGCATTGCAGAAGGGTTACGTTGCAACCGATGGTTAAAACAGGAAGGAGAAAGCACGTAAATTGGGCTGCCTCTCACTTCCAGACCTGAGTTGGCCCCTCAATGTGACACCTGGCAACAGGGCAGTGCTGCCTGCATTGTGAGTGGGGAGGGATGTTTTTGCCCAGGCTGATGGTTGCTGTCCTCCTCCTAGGATGAAAATGATGACGATGATGACTGGAACCCCTGTAAAGCAGCAGGAGTCTGCCTCATGCTCCTGGCCACCTGCTGTGAAGATGACATCGTGCCTCACGTGCTGCCCTTCATTAAGGAACACATCAAAAATCCAGACTGGCGATACAGGGATGCAGCTGTGATGGCTTTTGGGTGCATTTTGGAAGGACCAGAGCCTAACCAGCTCAAACCACTAGTTATACAGGTGAGAGTGCGGGGCTTGTGAGCAAAACCTTTCATGTATTTGAAGGAGGATTCGTGTTTTGTGTTGTTCTTAGTCTGGGAAGGTGCTGAAGGCTGGCTGCTGTACGTATCATAGAGTGGCCTGGGTTGAAAAGGACCACGATGCTCATCTGCTTGCAGCCCCATTGCTCTGTGCAGGGTCACCAACCACCAGACCAGGCTGCCCACAGCCACATCCAGCCTGGAACATCACCGTGTTTGAGGAAGGTGTGGATGACAGCAGGGCAGGAGTTGGGTTACACAGCTCAGGGTTGCAGGTTCTCAGCTCTTATCACTGGGAAACAACTCCCAGATATCACAACGCTGGTCTCCCTGGATCTGGGTGATCTTCCCTGCTGCCCCAGGCTCAAATCAGCCAGCCCTCAGATAACATTAAAACTAGAACCAGTGACAGATTCCTGTTCCCACGCGCTGCGTGCGCTCACAGCTTTCCCCTGACTGAATCCTCTCGCAGGCGATGCCGACTTTGATAGAGCTGATGAAGGATCCCAGCGTTGTGGTTCGAGACACGGCAGCCTGGACCGTGGGCAGGATCTGTGAGATGCTCCCTGAGGCAGCCATCAATGACATTTACCTGGCCCCGCTGCTGCAGTGTCTGATCGAGGGCCTGAGCGCTGAGCCCCGGGTGGCCTCCAACGTGTGCTGGGTAAGGCAGAGCTTTGCTTTTTGCTGCTGAGGAGTTTCTGTGAGCGAAGGGAAGCAGCTGATGCTGGTGTGCAGGCGCACGGGTTGATGCCTGCACGTGGCTGGAGGAGATGGCTGTTGACTTGGGCAGGCAGCAAACAGCTCTTGTGGTCATCTCCAGCCTGTTCTGCGGCCCTGATAGGCAAAACAAGGGAAGAAAAGTGTTTTTCAAGTAGAAAAGTTGTGTTATTAGCAAGTGTAAAACTGCCTGAAGCTTGAAAGTGCTGTGGAAGCTGTCTCTACACACCATTAACGTGGCACGGCTGAATTCCAGACATGCTGGGCCTTAGTGTTTGCTTGGGACAGCTGAATTGCCCCTTCATTCTTAGGGAAATACAAACTCCCTTGCTTCCCATCACCTAAGCTCACACCAGAAGCATTTTCAGAACTGATTTGAGCAGCATGAAGTTTTCTCTTCCCTGGGGTGAATTTGCCAACCTCAGCTGTGTCATCTTGGTGGGTCTGTGCTACCAAATGGCATCACTGTCCTCCCCCCTTCAAGAGGAAGAGTCCCTGCTCTCAGTAGGAATTGAGCTGCAGGTCAGAACAGCCCTCAGGAATGATAGGAGCTGCTCTCCTGCTGCTACAGAGGTTTGAAGGCTTCAGGTCAGCATGGGAACTTGTCCCTGCCCTGCTGCTCCTGGCAGGAATCCTCATAGCTGTGGCTGTTATTGGGAAGATGGTGGCCACTGTCTTTAGGTGGCAGCGACAACGAGGGATCTTTCAGCCTTTTCTCATCCCCCCATCTCAGAGCTGTTACCATCAGTCTGCAGCCTTTTCTAAGCTGGGATTTCAACTCGTGATGAGAGCAGGTCCTGTCTGTGTGCCCAGCACCCACAGCTCAGCCAATCTGCCTCTGTTGGGTTGCTGGGGCCAGCAGCAGCATGCAGGCTGTGTTTGTGACTTCTGTTATGTTTCACATCTCCCACATCCTCACCACTCCTGCACCAAAGCTGAGGATCCTGAACAACGATGGGCTCACAGGGGAGCTAGCCCTTATAAATTAGCCCTGCACCCCGTTTGGCTGGGATGTTTCTGGATGTGTGAAGTCATGGGGTAACAGGGATGGTTGTTCTGTGTTCCAGGCCTTCACGAGTCTTGCTGAAGCTGCCTATGAGGCTGCAGATGTAGCTGACGATCAGGAAGAACCAGCAACCTACTGCTTATCCTCTTCATTTGAGCTTATAGTTCAGAAACTTCTGGAGACCACAGATAGGTAACGTTCACCCAGCTGGCCTGAGTACTCAGAGATGCCTTTTTGTTGGGCTTTTCTACCCCTTCTCCTTAAGGCTTTGGTCTTCCTTCTCTTGCAGCGTAGATCTGAATGATGCTTTGTAAGAACTGGGCTTTCTGGCACGGTGTCTTATTCCAAACGAAGCTGAAATATAAATAGACAAGGCAAAATGTTTTCTCAGTTCTGCAGATGCAAAAGTAAGGCTCGTGCTGAAGCCCTGTTCTGCTTTTAAGGTCACGTCAAGGATTTTGACAGCTCTGCAGTTCAGCTTTTGGGTCAGTTTCGATCCCTTTGCAGGTGAAGCTCTTCAGTGGGTTCCTGTCCAAGCAGTTTGGGGTCTGAGCTGGCTGTGTATCTCCTTCAGTTCCACCCAGCAGTGTGGGTCTGCCTCAGGGCTCTGAGATCCATCTCAGCACAGATCTCAGCTGCCTCTGTTTCCAGCTGCTCTCCCTCCCTGGTGGCTCTGAGGGATGCTGGCAGGTTCCATGGGCATCCTGACACCATTCCTTCCCAGGCAGGGTCACAGCACGCAGCAGCCGTGTGGCTTTGAGTTGTTTGCTGCTCCTGGACTCGCTGTCTGTCTGAAGATAATTGCAAGTCCTAATTAATAGCAAATTAACAAAAAAAAGCTCCAGTAACGGAGTAACAAATCTCACTTTGAAATCTTGCAATAGAGGGAGGCTCATTGCAGCACTGAAATTTAAGCTCTTACCAATCTACTAAGAATAATTTAAAAAGAAAAGTGTTTCTAAGCGTGCTGGGAGCTGCAAATAAATACATTTCCTTCGGTTCCAGGCCTGATGGACACCAGAACAACTTGAGGAGCTCTGCATACGAAGCTCTGATGGAAATAGTGAAGAACAGTGCCAAGGACTGTTACCCTGCTGTGCAGAAGACAACGTTGGTCATCATGGAGCGGCTTCAGCAAGTGCTGCAGATGGAGGTGGGAGGATGAGGGGCTTTGAGCCCTGGTGTGGCTGTTGTTGGCTGTGTGTCTTCTGGGTTCTTAGGGGCAGGCTGGGTGCATGAAGTGCCTCTCTCATCTCAAATTGGAAAGAGCAGGCATTGAAAAATGGATTTCTTGCCATTCGTGCTGCTGCTGAGATCTGCTGGGTTTGCGTGGACCATGAGGACAGCGTTCTATATTTGGGGTTCTGTTCTGTCCTTTCAGTCTCATATCCAGAGCACTTCAGACAGAATCCAGTTCAATGATCTTCAGTCTCTTCTCTGCGCCACTCTCCAGGTGAGTGCACGAAGCTCCTGCTTTGTGGTTGTGGGGAGGAGGTTTGGGGGGGGGTTGGAGGTCGGCTCCTACATTGGCTTCGGGGTGAACAAATTGCTCTGCTTGGCACCAGCAAAAAGCTCTGCAACAGATTTAATTTGTTCATCTGCCTCTTGTGGTCGGTGTTCTTATTTAAAACTGCGCTAATTAAAATGCACTGAGTGTCCTTGAAATTAAACATCTGGTAATGAACACCCACGTGGCTCGGAGCGCCGGCACACTTCAGCTCCTCTCCCCTTCTTACCAAATGCATTGAACACAGCCACCCTTCTCCCCAAATCTTCACCAGATCGTCCTGCTGAAGCACAGGGTGCCCAGGGTTGGAGCTTTGCTGTTGAGCACTGCAGGAAGGTGGGAGCCCTCTGCCTATGGAGCCTTTTCTTTTGGCACCTCTTGTGCCTCTGCTTCCTTCTGGAGGTGGCACGCGTGGAATCGACCTGCCAGCTTTAATTTGCAAACAGTTTTCTTCATTAGCACAGCAGCTGAGCCCCGAGGTGCTTAATGCCACGCAGCAGAAATGAACAGGAATAAAACACCGTCCTGCTGCGTGGTTTTTCCAACAGGAGAAATAGTTAGGAACGTTCACCAGGAGGGAGGAGAAACTGATAATAATGGAGAGCAGTGGGGAAAACTGAGGCCTGCTGTTGGAACTGCCCAACTCAGTGTCTTTGATTTTTCCTGATAGAGCTGCTCTGGTTTTGAGATGAATGCTTTGCTCTGCGCTGTTTGTAGGTGAGGTTGCTTTTTGCTCACCCCAGAGGCGTTCAGCTGCAGTTGGCTGTAAAGATGTGCTGTGCCTTGGATTAACAGCCAGCATCTCTGAGATGTATTTGTGTGGTGCAGAAGCAGAGCTTCCGTGCCACCTGTGATGGGCAGCAGGACATCATTGTGGCATTGCTGTGACTTGAGAGGGGCTTTTTTATCTTGTAATGCAGGGCCAAATTTGGGCTGGCCAGCTTACAAAGGGAAACCTGCAGAACAGCCTATGCAGCAGGAACAGTAAATTCAGCTTGTTCTGTAGCTGGGAAACGGAGAGCAGCTCAAAACGGACGGCACTTTGCTCTCGCACTGACAAAGCATATTCCTGCAGCAGCAGAATTCCAACAGCAGCTTTGCTTTCAGCTCAGCACGCTCCGAAGCGTTCAGGGAGGTGGAGGCTGAATTCAGCTGGGCGTGCGTGGAAGCACTGATGGTCTCTTTCTCTCTCTGTCTCTTCCCCTTTCCTGCTTTTAGAACGTCCTGCGGAAGGTGCAGCACCAGGATGCCCTGCAGATCTCAGACGTGGTGATGGCATCTCTGCTGAGGATGTTCCAGAGCACGGCGGGCTCAGGGGGTGTGCAGGAGGACGCCCTGATGGCGGTCAGCACCCTGGTGGAAGGTTGGTGCTGGGCTTGGGCAGCAGGGCTGGGTGCTCCCTGCTCTCGTTGACCCTGCAGTGCCCCATAAACCCCCCTGTGCTCAGTTCCTGCTGTTCTTCAAGGTGTGCTTTTGACAGCGCAGCTCGCCGCATCTGTCACCGAAGCCCTGAGCCTGCTGGATTATTCTGGGCTGTGTTTCTTGAATGAATAGCTCGTTTTCTGTTAATAACGTGGTTACAATGCAAATTCTGCCAGGAGAAAGGAGGAGTTGTGCTGTGTGCAGTGCTGAGCATAATGGGAACCTGCTGCCTTCCAGGGCTGAGCTTATCTGAGTGATTCACGCTCGCTGCTGCTGCCTGAGCCCCGTTGCTGCTTTGGGATGTTTTCTCAATGGTCCATTTGAAGTCATTGTTCTCGTTTCAAAGAAATCACAGTGGTGATGGTCAGCATTACAGTGAGTCAGAGGTGGTGACATGGAATAAAATGGGGTTGTGGCAGCCTGGGCAGAGTGAGCTGATGTTCAGAAGTTGTGCTGGAGCTCGGAGGGGGGTGCAGCACTGTGTGGAAGCTGCTGAAAGCCTGGATGTGCCCACACTGCCTGCGGCTTCTCCAGGAAAAGCCACTGCCTGTTGCAGTGGGAACACGGGGCAGCCTGCAGGCACAGCAGTGCTGGGTTTGTAATGCAGGAGCTGCTGCTTCCCCGTGCTGCAGGCAGCAGGTCTGTGCCCTCAGCCCTCTGCAGAGCCTGCTGCTGGGTTTGCCTGAGGCACTGGGAAGTGAATGGGGAAGATTCAGAGGGAGCAGTGCTGACTGAGCAAGGGGCGGAAAGGAAAACTGTCCTCCTGAGCCACGGAGCTTTTTGCTTTGGGCAGATAGAGCTGTGTGATCCTAGTGACACGGTGGTGTGGGGAAGGGAGGAGTTGGAGGAGAGAAAGAGCGGGCTTTGCGGCGTGAAGGAAAGGTTTGGCTTGAGTTCTTGACTCTTGCTGGAAGACGAACATCCTAAGGAAGGCCCTGCGTGAACCGGGCAGCTCTGAGTGAAGAGGTGGAGCACCTGTCTCCAAAAGAAAGGCACTGCAGCTATAGCAGAGTGGTGTGGGGAGGCTCAGAGCTTTTGGCTGATGCAGAGCTCCGCAGGGTCAGTTGGGCAGGGAGCACTCAGCATCCTTCTGAGTGTGGGGAAGGGGCTGGTTGTCTTCAGAAGCCCCGAAGGACAGAGTTCTCGGAATCATTTCAGTCCCTGTGTAGGAGCTTCAGCAGCGTTCAGCTTTTGTTGTGATGGCTGCTGGAGATTTGGTGTGCTGTGCTCCTGTGCACAGTGCAGGCCCTCGTTTTAGGTGGAGGATAACAGTGGGTTTCTGTTCTGTTGAGTTCCATCACATGCATGGCAGGTCGGGGTTCTTCTCTCTAACAAGAATATTTTTCCATGCACAGTCTTAGGTGGAGAGTTCCTGAAGTACATGGATGCCTTCAAACCGTTCCTTGGCATTGGACTGAAGAACTATGCTGAATACCAGGTAGAGTCAAAGCAGGGCTGCCCTGCACTTGCAATCTCCAAATCTGCTCTCAGGTGCTGAGTTCAGCGTCTGTAAAGCATCACAGCTCTTGGTGGTGAAGTGCAAAGGGAGTCCTGTGGATTTCTCTCTGATTACTGGCCTCGCATGCAGATTTAGGCTCTCTTCATTCAGCAGAAGGCCTCTGTTGACTTTACACCTGCATTTTGGCACTGGTGGCACAGGAGTTGCTCTTGATGGGGGGGGAAGTGGTTGCTGCCAGCTGTGAACTTCCAGCAGAAGCTGGGCAGCATTGGTTCACATTGCTGGCACTGGGGCCTCCTGCCCTCCCTGCTGGCGATGCGTGCTCAGCTCCTCACAGCTCGATGTAAAAGGCTAATAACATTAAAAAGGGCTCATCAGCCGTTAGGAGGGTTGTTACAGTCAGTGACACAGAGTGTCACCACTGCTCAGAGCTTTAATTTAATGAGCTGGCGCCGTGAGGACGGAGAGTGGAAGCCTGACTCAGCGGTGGGTGTCTGACTTGCTGTTCTATTTGCAGGTCTGTCTGGCTGCAGTGGGCCTGGTTGGTGACTTATGCAGAGCCCTGCAATCCAACATCTTGCCTTTCTGTGACGAGGTTATGCAGCTGCTCTTGGAGAACTTGGGGGTGAGTGTTTAGCTCCTCATTAGTGGTTAGTAACAGTTGGCTTGCACGCTGAGGAAAAAGTGGGAGGTGGGAGAAGCTGAAGTGCTAGGCGTGCTCTGAAGATCTCGTGTTTGACAACTGTGTCACTTGGAGCTTGAATGGGATCCAACTGTGTCGAGGATAAGGATTTGCATCTCCAGAGAAGGTCGTGCTTCATTAGCTCCTCCGATTAGGGAGGCGCAGCCGAACGTAACGGTGCTGAAATCTGTTCCAGAATGAAAACGTTCACAGGTCTGTGAAGCCACAGATCCTCTCTGTGTTCGGAGACATCGCCCTCGCCATCGGAGGAGAGTTCAAGAAGTACCTGGATGTTGTGCTCAACACCCTCCAGCAGGCTTCCCAGGCCCAGGTGGATAAGGTGAGGCGGCTCTGCGGGTGGTGGAGCTCATAGGTGAGTGAGCAGTGGGTGCTGAGGGCGCTGCTGACACGGTGCTCTCCTGCCTTCCAGTCCGACTACGATATGGTGGATTACCTGAATGAGCTGAGGGAGGGCTGCCTGGAAGCTTACACAGGCATCATTCAGGGATTGAAGGGAGACCAAGAAAACGTGCACCGTGAGTACGAGTGGTGGCTGCTTTATTGTGTGTGTGCGTGGAATGATGGAGGGAGGTGGGAGAGCCTGCTTGGACGGGGCTCCTGTTGCAGTAGTTGTCACAGCCACGGGCACAGCCTTGTTAATTCACTGCTGTGTGGCAGAGAGAGCTCGGTTCCTGTGTAGGGAATGAGCTTAGAGCCCTTCTTCATGGTGGTTCTTCCTCCTTTGGCATTTTGTGCTCCTTCCCTGGCTGAGGGCTCGGGGTTTGGCTGTCCAGGAGCACGCAGGAAGGCCTTGCGAGAGGCAGAAGTTAAACACGAGCTGTGTTTCAGCCTGCTGTAACGAGGCTCTTTTCTTTCAGCGGATGTGATGCTGGTGCAGCCCAGAGTAGAATTTATTCTGTCTTACATTGACCACATTGCTGGAGATGAGGATCATACGGATGTAGTAGTGGCGTGTTCTGCTGGACTGATAGGGTGAGCATCCTGATCCTGCGTGGACGCTGACAGCGTGTTTGTGAGGCAGAATTCTGTGCATCAGATGCATCTGAAGCTGCATTTTTATGGCTGAAGTGTTTTGTCACCGGTTCTGGGTCTTTCAGTTTGAAAAGGTGTAAAGCAGGCAGCATAAACGAGGCCCTTAATTGGGAGGGTGAGAAGCAGCAGTGGTGACGAGCGGTGCGTGTTGCAGAAGTTCAGATGTGGGATCTGTCAGGGATGAGCTGCCTTTAAAAGCAAAGCACCCAAAAACCCTTGGATGAGCAGCTCAGGGCTGAATTTAGGTGGAATGGAAGCATGGAGGAGATCAGTGTTGGGACGGGAGGTTGAGTGTCTCCATTTAGTTAAGAGGAGGAAGGAGGAGGTCCTCAGCAAGGAGCGACTGTGTGCAGCCTTTCCTAAAGGCCCTGAGCTGTGAGCCAGGTTTCTACCAGCTCGCGAGAGCCGATCAGAGCGGTGTTGGCACACTTGTGGTGCTCAGCCTCAAAGCCTCTCTTGCTTCTTCAGGGATTTGTGTACAGCGTTTGGGAAAGATGTACTGAAATTAGTAGAAGCTAGACCCATGATACATGAACTGCTAACTGAAGGGAGAAGATCCAAGACGAACAAAACGAAAACCCTCGCTACCTGGGCGACTAAAGAACTGAGAAAACTGAAGAATCAAGCTTGGTAAGGGCAGCACCCCCCTTCCTTTTCATGTTGCATAATCCCAAAATTGGCTGGACTCCTGAGCCTGAATGAGGTGCTGCACCAAAGCCTTGTTCTCAGGAAGGTTGCTGTTAATTTATTGCCCTGTGAACAAACCCCGTCTGGGATCTTGGCACAGCGGGAGCGAATGCAAGCAGCAAAACGGTGAACTGAGTTGGGAGGAGAGCAGCTGCAGGCTTTGAGGGCTCCTTGGGTTGTGAGATGCGTCCTGGCTGAGCTGCAGCAGCCCCAGGGGTGGCAGATGAGCTCTGTGAGCTCTGCAGCACTGCTGAGCGCCTTCAGGAGCGGGTTGTTATTGCATTACTGCAATACATTGGGACTGCATGACAGCTGTTGAGCTGTTTGCTTTGTGCCTGCGCTCTGTGCAGCTCTGCTGGCTGCCCAGGGAGGTGGTGGAGTCGCCGAGCCTGGCAGCGTTCAAGAGGCGCCTGGCCGAGGAGCTGCAAGATGTGGTTTAGTGCTGGTGGTACTGATAGGAATCACAGAATCACCCGGGTTGGAAGGGACCTCAAGGATCATGTAGTTCCAACCCCCCTGCCCAGCAGGGCCACCAAACACACACATTCAGATCAGGTTGCCCAGGACCCCGTCCAACCTGGCCTTGAACACATCCAAGGACGGGGCATCCACAACCTCCCTGGGCAGCCCGTTCCAGGGCCTAACCACTCTCCTTGTAAAGAACTTCCCCCTAACATCCAACCTCAATCTTCCCTCCTTCAGCTTGGATCCATTTCCCCTAGTCCTGCTGTTGTCAGCCCTTTTGAAGAGTTTACTCCCCTCCTGGCTGTAGGTTCCCTTCAGGTATTGATAGGCTGCAATGAGGTCACCACGCAGCCTTCTCTTCTCCAGACTGAACAAGCCCAACTCCCTCAGCCTGTCCTCATAGGGGAGGTGCTCCAGCCCCCTGATCATCTTAGTCGCCCTCCTCTGGACCCTTTCCAAAATCTCAATGTCTTTCTTGTGCTGAGGGCTCCACACCTGGACACAGGACTCCAGATGGGGCCTCACAAGAGCCGAGTAGAGAGGGACAAACACCTCCCTGTCCCTGCTGACCACCCCTCTCCTGATGGAGCCCAGGATCCCATTTGCCTTTCAGGCTGCCAGAGCAACACTGCTGCCTCATGTTCAGTCTCTCGTCCATCAGGACCCCCAGGAACGGGAGGGGGGTTGGACTGGGTGATCTCACAGGTCGTTTCCAACCTTGTGATTCTGTGGTGTCTTGTTGGCCTGTATGCAGACTTGGAACACGTTTGGTCCGATTCTCAATCGCACTTTTCTGCTTGCAGATCTGTTACTGCTGGGACGACACCTGAGACCCCCGCTGGAAATCTCCAATCTTTTGAAGAAGAAAAAAAAAAAAACCAAGAAAAAAAAACCACAAAAAAAAAAAAAAAACAAAAACAAAACAAAACCAACCAACAAAAAAAAAAAACCCGACAACCCGGAAGTGAGGAGTGTGCACGGATGCTGAATGTTTGGGAGTGAGAGGATGATGAGTGAGTGAGGCTTGAAAGCAAACCACGCGCAGAATCCCGCCACGGCAGCGGCGCTGCTCGCGAGCTGAGCACCGACTTGCAGCCAAAGCCTCGGCCTCCTCCTCGCTCGTCTTCTTGCAGTGGGAGCCCCGGGCTCTGCTCGGCGATGGCAGCCCCTTCTGACAGCGTGGGGTCGGCGTCCCTGGGCTGCTGAGCAGAGAGGAAAAGAGAGAAAGAGGAAAAAGAGATGGGAGCCAACCTCCGCCCGCGGTAAAACCTCGGCCGCGCGATGCTGTCGGCGCACGGGATGCGAGGAGAGGGGTGAAGGATTTTTTTGGGTCTAAGAGTGAGTGTGTGTGAGTGAGGCGGTGTCTCCACGTTTCTCGACTTCGAGTCATTGCAGTTGATCTCTTCTTTTTTTTTTTTTTTTCCCCCAAAAAGAAAATAGAAACAAACACGGGGTTAGCTGTCGCATTTCATAAACTAACCGAAGTTTTCAGTCTACTGATGCAGCGTAAGAGATGTTAAAAAGGAAAAAAAAGAAAAAAAAAAGAAAAAAAAAAAGAGAAAAAGGAAAAAAAAAAAAAACCCAAGGAAAGTCGCTCCTTTAGGGCTTTTAATTTTGGGGCAACACTGACGAATGTTCAGAGCTCCCGTTCCGAGTGATGCTTTTCATGATCTCGTTTCATCGAAGCGCCTTTCCTTCCTTAATATTGTTCAACTGTGAATGTAGAAATGGGGGAAAAAACAAACAAACAAACGAGCAAACTCAAAACTCTTGCGGTAGAGGGTGTAGAGTGAGTGGTCACACAGGATTTCAGGCTTACAACTCGAATGCAGGCAGCAAGTGCTCTGAATTGGCAGCGAGAACGCAAAGGGAAAGAGCTCTCCTGACTTTGTACTGTAGCAGCCCGAACACCCACCGAAATTTTGTGCCAAAGAGTTGAAAAACAAAACAAAATGAAAACTTCAGGTCATATTTTGGAATTGCAAAAAAAAAGAAAAAAAAAAATGAGGATAAATTCAATGTTCAAACGTCAATCTGATAAAATGCCATTTGGAAACTGCTCGGCCTTTCGTGCTCTTTATTTAATCAGATCGGATGCGGTTTTGGTCTCTTGCTGCACTTCAAAAACAAAAAAAAAAGGAAGAAATAAATTTATATAAGATATATATATACTGACTTGAGCTTACACAGACGGCACTTGTAAAAGGTTCTATTTTTCCACTGCAGTTGAAGATGAATAAAATGGTGTCAAACATTCCCCAAAACTTCCTTTTTTTGTATTCTTGGTCTTTCCAGTGAAAGGGGAACCTGTGAACCATGTCTTTTTTTTGGTTAATAGAGTCGTGACGACAGAACTGAGGGGCGAATCCCAACCCAACTGTGGCTGCTCGCTGCTCCCCTGCTCACCCCATGTCTTATTACCACAGGAAGGATCAGAATCTCGTTTCCAGCGAGGCTCCTGCTTTGGAGGAATCCCTCGCTTATCCGAAAGCAATGAGCCGCAGGGATGGAGAGGTGCAGGGCGCCAGCTGCTTCATTTTTACCCATGCAGCCCCCGATGCTGCCAGCACCCCAACCTGCAGCTTGAACGCGGCCGCCTCCAAAACCTCTTTGTGGGAGGGAGGCACAAAACCTCGCCGCTGTTTTATTTTGCAGCCAGCAGCCGGCGATCTGCGTCGTTTTCCCCCCCCCCCCAGTTTCCTCTCTCCCCCAATCTGATCCTCGGCCCCAGCGGCGGCGCCCGCAGCTCTCGTACAGGGTATCAGATACGTGCCTTCCAGTGCTGGGTTCAGATCGCAGTCCCAAGTGCCGACTTTGAACCAGTGTACAAAACCTGAGCCGAGCTCCCAGGCCGCTGAGGAGCAGCGAGAGGCCCTGGGCCACGAGCTCGAGCGATGCCTTTTCTTTTTATTTCGGTTCTTGAGGTGGGGTGGGATTTCCTAAGGGAAAAAAAATAATAATAAATAAATTAAAAAAAAAAAAAACAGGAAAAAAGAAAAAAAAAAAGCCATTCCTGAAGTTGGGGAGGGGGCGTGGAGGGAAGTAATCTGATCATTCCTCAGTGCTACCTGTTTCTGTCCTGTGTGGCTGTTCAGCTGTAGACAGCAGGAGAATAAAGTACACTGAGACAGTAGTGGAAACGAACTCGTGTCCTTTGTGTCTGTGTGGGGCTCCGTGGGGTTTGGCGGTTGGCTGTGATGAGAGGTGGCTGCTGGCTCCTCCAGGGGCTGAGCATCCAGCCTGTGTCCTCTGGGGGGTCAGCACAGCCCCCAGCCTCAGCGTTTTGCCCCCAGCTGCTTGATCCCATAGGGGAAGGAGAACAGCAGCACCCAACGTGCCCCCCCTCCTCCCCAGTCTCTTACCTTTATTCTGTTTCTCACTCACAGCACCTTTTGGCTTCATCCCATCCATTTCTCAGCTCTTTGGCTCCCGTCCACCTTCAGCCATCAACCCGTGCCCTGCTGCAGTGTCGCACCGGCTCTCCTCCCACCGCCTGCTGCTCATCACGGTCGCACGGCACCCATCTCCAAACCCAGGGGTACGGCTGATGGATTTACTGTGCTCCCTTGTTTCCAGCACTTCTTAGGGAGCTGCTGCCCTCCCCACCCCCCCCAAATCAGCCACAGCCCCCGCAGAGCTCTGAGACGTGTGGGTGTGCGGCCACGCTTCCGTCTGCGGAGAGGGAGGTGATGGAGCTGTGTCAGCTGCTGTGTGCACTGGGGATGGGGACATGGCCATGGGCTGGGCCTCTGCGTTGGGCTGGGGGCTGGGGGCTGGGCCACCATGTGGGGCTGGGGGCTGGGGGCTGGGCCACCATGTGGGGCTGGGCCTCGTGCCAGGCTTCAGTGTATGCCTTGGGGACATGGCCTGGGCCTCAGGGGGGGGAGCTGGGCTTCCATGTGGGACTGGCTGGGCCTTGGGGCCAGGCCTCAGTGTGGGATTTGGGGACAGGGCCTGGGCCTTAGGGTGAGGCCTCAGGGAAGGGAGCTGGGCCTTGGAGCTGGGGTTGGGCCTCAGGCAGGGCTTGGCCCCCAGGCCAAAGCTAGGCCTCAGGGCTGGACTCTGCCTCAGGGCCAGGAGCTGAGCCTCGGTGTGGGGCTGCTTAGGAGCTGGGCCCTGCTTTGGAGCCAGGCCTTGGCGCAGGGTCAGCCACGGGCCCTGCAGGGAGCAGAGCGGTGCTCGGCCTTCTGCTCCTAGAGATGCGACCCACAGCCCCATGTTGCAGCACAGGACTGGCGGCTGCCTTGTGAAGCTGCCTTGTTCCTGGGCTGAACAGTTTTTCATTTTCCAGCGTGTAGCAGTGGTGCATTTCCTTGCGTCAGGGATGGCGGGCACAGGAGGAAACGGCGCTGCTGTCAGCTGCCGAGGAGCGGCTTCCTGCCACAGAGCGGGATGGGAAGCAGCCGTGCTGCAGAACCTGGGCCCTGCTCTGCCGGGCTGGGAGAAACAGCTGTGGGCACCCAGTGCTGAGCAGGGGTGGATCTGCGAGGGCAATGGAGGGCTGTGGTGTCTTCCCAAGGCGCCGTGAGGGCGTCACCCCTCGCCTGCCCCCACCGGAGGCAGCACAGACGCTACGGAGCTGCACTGATGGAGACCCAGCGCTGCCTTTCTCAGTGCTGCAGCGGCTTGCTGCATGCATGGATGCATCTTACAGC
The DNA here is from genome assembly GCF_019232065.1 of Centrocercus urophasianus. Lineage (NCBI taxonomy): Eukaryota > Metazoa > Chordata > Aves > Galliformes > Phasianidae > Centrocercus > Centrocercus urophasianus. Next base: position 8,485 of record NW_024885171.1, on the reverse strand, counting down.
TGGAGCTACGGTGGCTCGGAACCATCCAGTGCAGCCCCTGAGCCACGCTCAGACATCACTTCCACGGGGACACCAGCGAGGCTCCGATCCCAGCTCTGTGCTGAGCAGAGCAGACGGAGCTCCATGCTCTGCTTCCACGCCAGGGCTGCTCTGCAGCCGGCACAGATCAACCGAGTGGAAAACGATCCGCGGCTTTCCGCTGTCAGCGGCCGCGCGGCAGGGCGATTAGGTTCTGTGCGCGAGGATGCATCTGCACTGGCCTAACCTCACTGCTCAAAATAGCACTTCTCCCAGCGTGGCTGCGGCTGACAGCGTAAATCCAGCTTCATGTTCCTGCGCTGGCGTGGTGCGAGAGAGCAGAAAGCGAGGGGAGAGGCGGCTGCTCAGCCCCATCCCGGCGCCCAGGTGGGGTTGGAGGCCCCTGCAGCCCCCACCTCCCTCCTCTGCGCGCACACGGGTGAGGACGCGCTGTTTTTCTTTGCGTCAAAATTAACTTCCGACCTGATGGAAAACCTGAATTTGCACTTCAAAGCGCTTTGCAGCAATCTGCGAGCGTGAGCAAGAGCCAGAGCTGATGCTCGGCATTTTTTCCAGGCCCCGTTTGCAGCACAGCCCGGCCCTGTGCCCCCGCTGCCCCTTTGCTCCGTGCCCACCGCCGGTCCCTCTTCTCTTGGCCGTGCTCCACCCTCCAAGCAGCTCCCAGCCCCGATGTTGTTGGCTGTGAAGTGCCCAGCACTGTGCTCAGATCTGCCTTCAGCCGTGAGGCTCTTGCTCCGTCACCCCCCCCCAAGACCCTCTGATGCAGGGCGGGGGTCCGGCCGTGTGCCAGCAGCTCCCCTCCTGCGCCGGCAGCCAAACTCCGAGTGACGTCTGCTGAATCACCGCCGCTCCGGCACGTCGCCATCCCAGCGATGATGCAGCTGCTCTGTACATAGCCTGGGGGTCTGCATCGGGGTGTGGGGCCGGACCTGCAGCGCTGCCTATGCCAGGTGCTCCCTGTGGGGCCGGAGCTGCACGCTCAGCCTGAACTCCACGCTGTCCTCGCATCAACGCCTCTCCCTCAGCCCGGCATGAGCTGCAGCAGATGGTGGCGATGGGGATCGCTCTGTGCTGACATCTCCATCTTTCCTCCGTTGCAAGCACCTGAACGGGAGTGAAGTCAACCAAGTCATGAGCTGGGATGCAGCTCCTGGGCTCCATCTCCCACCTGGGGTCATGGGATGAAGCCTCGATGGGGATGCACGTGTCTTTGGGGGCAGTGCCAGGGCTCTGTCCGTGCAGTGCTGTCTGTCTGTGCAGTGCTGTCTGTCTGTCCATGCAATGCTGTCTGTCTGTGCAGTGCTGTCTGTCCGTGCAGTGCTGTCTGTCCATGCAGTGCTGTCTGTCCGTGCAGTGCCACAACTCTGTCCACGCAGTGCAGTGCTGTCTGTCCGTGCAATGCTGTCTGTCTGTCCATGCAGTGCTGTCCGTGCAATGCCGTCTCTCTCCAGCTGCTCCCTGTCTCTCTGACCGCCGGGCTGCTGTTGCCCCCCGCTCCCCCCGTCGCCCCGCAGCCGAACGCAGAGCATCTGTTAATAAACCACGAGCAGCAACGTGGGGTGAAAGAAAAAAATAAACCAACAACCAACAAACCACCACCAAAAAAATCACCCGTATTTCCGTAATGGAAGCGGCTCCGAGAGAACAATTCAGGGAATAAAATGTTCTCCCCGCCCCCCACCGCGCACGGCTGCGGCTCGGCTCAGCTCTCGGCCCCACCGCCCCGTGCGGATGGGGATGGAGAGGAGCCCCCCGAGGGGCCGCCCGGCTCCGCTCCCACTGGGCTGCGTGGGGCGCTGCCCCGCTGGGGGTCGGCGTCGGGGGCGGCCCTCAGCGGAGCCGGACGGACGGACGGACGGACTCGGGTCGGGGCGGTACCGGCGCGGCCCGGGGGGAGGGCGCTGGCGGCCGCCCGGCGCCCACGTGGTTTCGCGGTGTCTCCGGAGCGGAAGAAACGGCGGTCGGGGCCGGGGCTGCGGCGGGGGCGGCGGGGACCGGGGCGGGACCGACACCGGGGCCGGGGGGAAGGGAAAGGAACGGAAGGAGCCGCAGCCCGGCGGGCGCCGCAGCGCAGCGCATCCCGGTGCAGCGCAGCGCATCCCGGTGCAGCGCATCCCGTGCGTCGCCGCGCAGCGCCGGTGAGTGCGGGCCCTGGGCCGGGGGCGGGCGATGCGGGAGGGGAACCGGGCTCCCCCCTCTGCCCGGCGGCTCCCGGCCTCCTCCGGCCCGTTCCTGCTGCCTTTACCGTTGCCGTTCCCGTTGCCGTCCCTCCCCCGGCCCGGCCCCCTCCCGTTCCGGCCCCTTTTCCATCCCCGCCGCCATCCTCGCCCGCCTCCCCACCCCCGGCCCCGCTTTGTCCCCGGCGCTGCTCATCTCGGCCCCTCTGCGCCTTTGTCCCCGTCTCCATCCCCGCCGCTCCCTGCCCATCCCGGGCCCCGTTCCAGCCCCCCCCCCCCCCCCGGTGCCGTGGGCGCTCCCCGAGGCCCCGGTGGACGGGAGGGGGGAGAGGGGGGGAAAGGTCCGGGGCAGCATCAGGGCGGGGGGCTTTGGGGGTCTCCGGGCCTCCCGCGGCCTCGTGTGCACGCACGTGTGCCCCGCAGCCTCGTGCCCCGCCGTGCTCCCCGTGCTGCACCGGGGCCCTCCGGAGCACCGCCGGCGGGAGCGGGGCGCACGCTGCCGTGTGCCTTGCACGCCCATTTGCATGCCGCTTTGTGCACTCCCATTTGCACGTTGCTTTGCATGCCCATTTGCATGTCCGTTCACAACCCCCTTCTGCACGCCCCCTTCGTGCTGACTTGGAGCCGTGGAGCCTCCAGCCCCAGTGCAGTGGGCAGAGATGGGCGCTGGGCCCCGCTGCCCAGCATTGTCCCATTCCCTGTTCCCCCCTTCCCATCTCCGTTCCCACCCCATTCCCTCATCCCTAATCCCTCATCCCCATCCCCATTCTGCCATTGTCCCGTCCCCCCTCCCGCAACCCCAATTTCCATCTCTTTCCAGAAGGGCTGACCACCGGGAATAAGGAGGCAGCAACAGCAGCGTGGAACCCCACAAACTCCCTCTGTGATCCCCAGAACCCAATGCCTGCTGTGCTGCCTCCTGCTGAGCCCCTGCTGCCCCCCACCCTCACCTGAGCCCTGGCACTTGTCCCGCAGCCCTGCCCAGCCTGCATCACCTCGCCCCGCTCACGGGGCCCACTGCAAGGCAAGTGGTGCTTTGGGGGGGGGGGGGGGGTCCTGCTGGGGGGGCCTGGGGGAAACTGAGTCACAGGAGGGCCAGGCAGGGGGCTCAGCACCCCAATGGGAAGCTTGGCACCACCATGCAGCCCTCCTGGGGTCTCGCTTTGAGGGAGCCTCCAGGCAATTTTGCACGTTTTTGTGCATGCCTCAGTTTCCCCATGGGGAAATGATGATGCCTGAGCTGGGGGGGGGAGGGGGCGGCCCTGTCCCTCCATCACTATCTGGGGGGGGGGTGATTTAAAGCCCTGATGGTGATGCTGGACTGCAGTGCCGGGGGTTGGTCTGCATTTCGTGCCCCTCATCCCATCAGAGGCTGCAAGATCCCCCC